>NC_057802.1:584670861-584699115 GCF_018294505.1 Triticum aestivum | reverse complement strand
AACTACATCCTCGAGTTGCGAGTATATGGTTGCCTTGCAATTGGGTGATTACAAAATTTACATGCCTCGAGTTGCAATTTGGGGGTGAACTTGTAACTGGGGTGAAAACAAAACAACACACCCGAGTTCCGAGTCGAGAGTGGACTTGCAACTGGGAGAAAAGAGGTCGGGACCGAGTTGCGAGTCCAGGCTGGACTTGCAGCTGAGGCAAAAAGATTTCTAGGCCTAGTTACAAGTCAAGGGTGAGATCACAATTGGGACAAAAAAAGCTCGGGTCCCAGTTTCGAGTCGATGCCGGACTTGCAACTGAGACAAAAAGGTGAGGCCCAGTTGCGCGTTGAGGGTCGACTTGCAAAATCGGACAAAAACAGTTTGACCCTAGTTGCAAGTCAAGAATGGACTTGCAACTTGGACAAAAAGAAGTGGCCCTTCAATTGTATGTCGGGGTGGAGTTAGAACTCGAAAAATGAAATGGTTGGGCTCCCTGTTGCGTGTCGATAGTGGACATGCAAAATGGGAAAAATGAGGCCGGGCTTGTTTCGTACCATGGGTGGACTTGCAAAATGTGACAAGAAAAAACGGCCCCCAATGTGACAAAAATGGATCGGTCCAGTTATCGAAGGTGGACTAGCAAATGATGGACAAATTGGTCGGGTCTAGCGAAGGTAGATTTACAATTGGTAAAATAATGCATTATAGGGTTGGAGTTCCAAGTAGAAGAACAAATTGGTGGTGCCAATTTTGTGTTCAAGATGGACTTCATACTAGGACAAAAAAAATTGATCGGACCTAATTGCGTATTGACCGCAGGGCAAAGCCTGTCTATTTTACAAAGCATGTATCGTCCGCATCGAACTTAAAAAAAAATAGAAATAGGCAATGGCAAACGACATAGCATGTTTCTTCCACTTCTACAACACAGAACAGATAAAATAAAGCCACAAGAGTGAAGAAAAAAATCCAACAAAAAAACAGACATGCACCGCGAACAGGTCAACAGGTGGAGAAAACAGAAGATGTGACGCATGAATACATTAGCCGACCATGCGAGATCGAGAATTTGCATTAAAAATTATCCAACAGACGGCAACTTAGATGAGACATTGCTAAATCTCATCTTCATGAAAGTTTAGAAGGAATGGGGGGACAGTGTCAAAATGATCCGGAAAGACGACGACGATAGAGCATATTTTTTCTTGTCTCTTCAAATTCTACGTCACCGGCTAAAAACAACACAAGAAATAGATTACTAGTGGGCTGTGATAATAGGCCAACAAAAGCGAAGCTAAACAGGCCTAGGCCAACAAACAGGATACGCAACAAACAAACAACGACAAGCGAGACGAAAAAGAGGGCTTGCATAAAAATTATGAAAACTAAATCAAAAGATGACAAATTTAGATGAGACATCATTTAAGAAAATAGTTGGGAATTTAAATATGCTTATAAAATTTTACAAATCATGGATTTTAAATGATAAAAAAGAAAAAGAAATTTAAAAACCAAAATAAAAATTGGGGGAAAAACAAAAGAACAAAAAAAAACTCATGTTCCAAAAGACCGAACAAAAAATACGAGTTGGCACCCTAGCGTTCTATAACTACTACATTCAAAAATAAAAATCACGGACCTACCAGTACCTTGTCTTGCCTTTCTCCACTCTAAAATCACATTGCTTCAAAAAATTATACAGACAACAAATACGTGGACAATCCAGTAAAAAAAGCGTAAACAGGAGTCCATAATCGAGACAAACAACGGCTGCCAGCCTAAGCCCGCGAATTAAAAAGGAACAACAACGGCCCACCACCACTTGCATGGCCGGGACACAGGCCGCTGCAGCAGACAACGTGAAGCGAACGGGTGCGCCAGGCGAGACGATCATGTTTGCACGAAAATTAAAGACAAACAATATCAACTGTTCTAGATTTAGATGTGAGATAAGTATTTCACATTTAGATGTGAAATAGCAAACCCGTTTTCAAAAGTAAATTTTGACAACGGCCGAGACTAGTGCCTGATGAATATGTTGTACTCGACGGTGGCGTCGCCGGTCTTGAGGTCTAAGGTATGCGTCCTGGCCTGCGCGTACCCGCGTGCCCACCTGAACACGCCGGTACCACCGACGACAGCCATCTCACGGACCTCGGTAAACACGGCGTTGCGACCCACAATGGCGATGCTGCTGCCGTTGTACTTTCCGGCGGTAAAGACGAAGTTCATGAGCATGAGCAGCGCCAGCTGGTCCTTGCCGGCGGCGATGTACGTGCCCTGGGCGCGGCCCATGAGCCTGGATGAGTCGAGGCTCGGCCCCTCTGTGAGTGAGTTGTCCATGACCATGACGACGCCGAAGGCCGACTTGGAGGTGTTGGTCGTGGCCGCGCGCGCCACCGGCACCGATGTCGGGTCTTGTCCGCTCACCACGTCGTGCCAGTACACCTTGAGGTGCGTCTCCTTCTCGGACGACGTGGTCTGCGCCTGCATGGTGGCCAGGGCGAGGAGGACGAGGAGCGCGGCAGAGGCCATGGATTTCCCTTGAGTAGTCGGTGTTTTGCTATTGTGATGCTTTTGTGGGCTTGGCTGTGACGCGTGCTGTGTGCGTCCGCTAGTATTTATGCGCTGCGCCAAAGTCGGTATGCGTACATTACGCGGCACATTGACAATTCAGCGAGAGATACATGCATGTGCTCGGCTCGTTGCTTCAGCAGAAGAAATAGTGACTTCGCGGTAGGTACAACGGCTCATCTGCAACAGTGCCCAACCACCGTCCTCGACGGGCGAATAAATGGTGGTGCGAATTTTTCTAGCTAGCAGCCGGTGTGGTGCTTTCATTTCCTGTAGCACTTTAGAAAATTAGTACTACTATACAGTAGTGTCTCTAGAGTCGTACGCTTGTAGTGGTGATGCATTGAAGTCGATATCGTACATGTGAGGAAAGTTGGTACTTGTTAGATCGGTTGTGTCACACTCCTTGGTTGTGTGAGTGAATATGAGGTGATGGAAAAGGGGAGGATTGTGAGGTGATGCAAGACAGAGATTGAAGAGTGACACCAAAAAACGAGAGCTTTTGCTCCTCTGTTCTACACTCTCTCCCTTGCTGAACAAAGCCTCCCATGCTCTGGACAGTGGCGGATCTAGGCCCCAGGGGTAGCAAAAGTACTGTAGCAATTGCTACGGTACATGAAGGGGGCCCGGGGCGCTGGGCTGGGCTGGATCCGCCCCTGGCTCTGGAGCTAGCTAGCACAAGGTGAAAATGGCGTGCACCACTAATTTGCCGATTGGTTGTACAGCAGCATGATATGTTTGACTCTTTGTACTCCTAACACCTACGACTTGCTGGTGGTAATGAGAACCCTACTTGAGGGCCTAAGAGCATCTACAACCATGATTGGCTAATATTGCGCCCCAAACGCCCGCGGACGTTGCCGGTTACTGACCAGGCATGTCCATTTTAACTCTCATTTATGCATGCATGCAATCATGTTTTCTACATCTTCCCTAAATTGCCTGGTCAAATATATGTGATTGACAGAGATGGAGAGACAAAGTGAAACGAAAGAATAAAAAAAGAGAAAATGTGGTCCGTGGTGGGCTGCATCCTATGTGGATGGCTTCCTGGACATTCCCATATCCTTCCCATATTTGATATAGATATAGGCATTTGCGGACAGCTCGATCATATATCTTATATACTATAACACTAAGCTCCCTAGTTTCTAAGACCTCACAATCAATTGAGGTCTCCAATTTAGAATTGATTCATCCGATTTTGACCGGGTCAACAATTTCACAAGGAGCTCACTCATTCAATTTTTTAATACACTATGCTCCCCAATTTCGGAGCTCACCAATTCGATCGAGGTATACAATTTTAACTTGATTTTGACTCGATCAATCTTTGGTTGTAGCAATGAAATCTCTGACTTCATTAACCTCTCTAATTTTAAAACTCACTCATTCAACTGAGGTCTTATTTAGATTGGATACGCAACTGATTGCGTCGTCGACCTGGATTTGACGGTGGGATCTCTCGATAAAAGGATCCCTTGGTAGGTCCGTGTGGTGTGCACCTTTCTTGACAAAAGGGAAGTGCTGCCTATGACACATTTAGCGAAAGGTCTTCGTGAGGGTCTCCCTCCAGATCCGGTGGTTGACCTCGGCGATGAGATGACAACTATGGACGGCGACTAGGCAGATAGGGATGGTGGTGCAGCGGCGATGGTCACACACCGCATGTAGCTGCTGGGATCGCAAAAAAGTGGTGGCAACAACACATGAGTGACCTGATGGCGGTGCTACTCGAGCACCCGGTCTCGGTCCCCGGGATGAAAGCCTAGGTGACCTGAGTTGGTTATACCTAGCAATGACGATATTTCTATGTCATTACCTTGTTGAAGGCATTGCTCGGATACACTCAGACTGCTTCTTGAGGGTGAAAACCTTGATTCTAACCTTGAGTGGTTGGATCCGGTGACGGCGGCGATTGAGCACCGCTCCCTTCCTGAAGACGTTGATGTTGAAGAACATCATCGTTTATGTGGTGTCATGAGATGGTTGGTGCAGATATGGTCATTGATATAGCTTGCCGATAGTGGATTTGATCGTTTTTTATCGCCTACACATAGCTTTGGTTTTATATGACTTTGCTATTTGTTGGTGTGTTCTGGTGTGCGTGCCTTAGTGTTGGTTGTGTGCATTCTAGCTATGCACAGACCGGGTGAGCTCTTTGTGTTTGTATCCTCTTGATGCATTATTTTGAGCCAATAAAATTCACCCTTTGTCGAAAAAAGCACCAGTATAATACATGCAGCAAACAACATAGATAACTTTCTCATCTATTTGTATTAATTAAAAGATGCCCTCCAATCACACGGTCAAAAAGACCCACGCAAACACAACAATAAAAATGAAAAATGATACAATCACAGACAATTTGCTACGGATTGGTCATAGCAAACACTCTCCAACCAATCACTTGTTTTTCACCGTTGGTCCGCTCTTCCCCTAATTAATCTTCAACCATAAATTGACACATCCATCCTTAACCATGATTCCCTAAAGTCTGTCCGTAGGTGTACCATCTCTGATAAAAAAGAACACACTCCAATGTTTCCCCCACATGCCAACCAACTAGCGCATAAATAATTTTCACAACTTAAAGAAAATGAACATGTAAAAATAAAACATTTACAACCCCAAGAACATAAACTGTGCAGCAAAGCGCGGATTGCCCTTCTAGTCCTCTATAACAGTAAGCTCCTTAGTTTTAAATAGTTCACATTCAATTGATGTGTCCAATTATAATTTGGCCACCCATTTTTGACCCGGTCAATAATTTCTCAAAGCTCTCTCATTCAATTCTTTTATACTATACACTATGCTTCCTAATTTTTAAGGTGTCACAATTAATTGAGGTATTCAATTTAGAATATATCTAATACACTATGCTTCCTAATTTTTAAGGCCATACATTCAATTGAGGTATTTAATTTGGAATTGGATCACCAATTTTGACCGGGTCAATGATTTAAGGGGCTCACTCTTCAATTCTTTTATCATCTAATACACCATGCCCCCTAATTTTTAGAGCCCTCCCATTAAATTAATGTGTTACACATTCAATTGAGGTCTCCAATTTAAAATTGGGTCACCGATTTTAACTGGGTCAATGATTTAAGGGGCTCTCTCTTTAATTCTTTTATCATCTATCTAATGCACTATGTTGCCTAATTTTGGAGCTCTCTCGTTCAATTCAGGAGTACGTTGGTTCTTGATTTCTACCGGGTCAACGATTTCTCACGGAGCTCTCTCATTCTGTTGAGGTATTTAATCTTGGATTTGATTCACGATTTTGACTGGATCAACAACTTCTCAAATTAATTGGAAACAACCATTCTATAGACTATCCCGTACACCCTCCAACCTAACAAAGAAGCGCCAACACGTGCACTATAGCACTAATATAATACATGGGTCCACCAACTCAGAAAACTTTTCCATGTATAGGTTGATTAGCAGATAACATAAAATCATACGGCCAAAAACACATCAAAACATTGTATTATAATAAAGAAAACACACTTCACTATCTTCCCCACGCGTGAAACTAATTTTGATCACTATCAAATCACAACAATATAAACGACGCAGCAAAGCGGGCCTAAACCTTCTAATTTACTAATTGGTGGCAACATATGAGCTTCCGCGTTAATCCACATCAGTAAAATTTAATCTTTGTATTTACTAATTGAAAGCACCACACGAGACACCATGTTAATCCTATGATAAACGTTTGGGTACGGCCTGCCGGCCGAGCGTTCGGCCGGTCACGTACCGCGCGTCGGATTCAACTTATATCGTGTGGCTTCCAGCATCCTGCGCTAGACACATACCCAGTGGGCCATACACACGTCATCCTATCTGGTACAATCTGGAGAGTTCGCCTCGTTCCTTACCCACTCATCGTTCTTATCCTCTCCTCACAGCCAACCTTCCCTCGCGATAGATTGATCTGGCCGCCATTGGCATCGCACCCTGCTGCAAATTCCCCTCTCCCACCCCCATTCCTTTCTCCCTGCCTCCCACGGGCAACCGAGCGCTGGTGCCGGAGCTGGGACCGGCGCCGCCTGGTGCTGGGACCCATGCTACGCGATGCCGCGGCGGCAGCTACAATACTGTAGACGATGGCGGCAAGTGCTGCAACCAGCAGCCACCGGTGCTGGAGACGATCGCGATAAGTGCCGGAGAACCGCGGCGGCCGGCGTTCAGAGCGACAAGTGCTGGAGCCGGGCAAGTTTTTTGCTGGAAGCAGCCCCAGTTTTTGCTACCACCGTCTTCATTTTTTGTTGAAACCAGTCTTTTTTGCTACCGTGTTGTGTGTTTTGCTTGAACCAGTGTGTCAATCTGCTACCACCATCTTCATTTTTTGCTGGAACCATCTCAAAATTTGTTACCATCATTTGTTTGGTGTAACCGGGCGTACCAATTTTGCTACCACCATCTTCAATTTGCGCTGGAGCCAATCAAAAAGTTTCAGTGCTTCAGTGCTGCAACCGGCCGGCCAAAAGCTGGAACTATGTCGGCCAAAAGCTGGAACCATGGCGGCAAAAAGTTTCAAGCAGTGTTGCTGGCAATGAAGATGGAGGGCTCCGGTGCTACAACCGGTTGGCTTTTTTTGCTGGAAACATGCCGGCGAAAAGCTGGAACCACGCCGACGAAAAGTTGCAACCAGCATTGCCGCTGATGGAGATGGTGGGCTACCATGTTTTTTGTCTGATGAAACCGGTGTACCAAACTTTTGTTACCATGGCCTTCGATTTTTGCTACCACCATCTTTGATTTTTGCTACAACCCTGTTTTTGATTTTTTGTTGGATCCATCTGGAACCACTTCAATTTTATTGTTACCGTAGTTTTGATTTGTGCTACCACCGTTGTTGATTTTTGCTACCAACCTACCTTTTGATTTGTTATTGCTGGATCCATCTTCTTTTGCTTGGAACCACTCCAAATTTGCTACCACCGTATTTTTTTTGCTACCACTGTATTTCATTTTTGCTGGAACCGGCACTACAAATTGTTGCGTTGGGGCGGACTAGTGAGCACCGGTGCTACAACCTGCAAGCGGCTCCGATGAGCGGCCCCGGCAAGCGCGTCGACGAGCAGCTCCGGCGAGCTGCTAGAGAGAGGCCTCAGGGCGGACCAGTGAGAACCGGTGCTACAACTGGCAAGCGGCCCCGGCGAGCATGCCGACGAGCGGGTCCGGCGAGCTGCTAGCGGGAGGCGCCGGGGGCGGACCAGTGAGCACCGGTGCTGCAATGAGCAAGCGGCTCCGGCGAGCGCGCCGACGAGCGGCTCCGACGAGGGGCTCCGGCGAGCTGCTAGCAGGAGGCGGTGAGATGTCATGGAGTTGTACGTGAGCGAGGAGGGGATTTTTTTCTTTTTTTCTACTCTGGATCTGACGGTTACATGTGCCTATATCCAACGGCTAGGGCTGGACCGGCCGAAACTGTTCGGCCGGTGCGCCGGCGCCTAGCATCGCCCTAATCCTATAAAGTAAGAAATTTCATCCGTCCAATTAATATATAATTCATTCGTAGCCATCGGACCCAAGAGGAAACATGCTCCCCTATGTCAGGCACAAGTCTTCCTCACTTCGGACTCTCCCTTATTCGATTGAAAAGGAAAAAAAAAACAGTGGCAGTCCGTATGTTTCCAAGGGAGATTGCATCAGCCCAAGGGTCCAACATGTCACTCTAGGAAACGTGCAAGGAAAGATCACCTACCAAATTAATTTCTTTTTCTGGAGGTGAAGTAACGAAGGTACGCATGGATGCGTGACAGAGCTAGGTGAGTATGTTGTGCCTGCATGCATTTAGGTATGTAAACTACTTTTTCTAATCAAAAAATAACTACGCACACAAGCACAACGCATATATGCCCCTATGCGTGTACTATACATACCATGCATGTACTTAAATCACACCTATATACCGCTGAATCTGTATGTGACATGCACAAAGTGTTTATGGAAAATATTAAGAAAACCAGTGTCAAAAAAATACTAAATCTATGTGGCAAATACATTTAATAAAAATAATAGAATATATTTCGAAAATTGAAATTGCTGACTATGCAAGTGCATCCAAGATCCATTGATTTCAGAAGTGAGGGCGTGTAGATAAAATTTTATATATAAGATAGTTAAGGATAAATGCCCAACAATAGAGAGCGCTTAATTAAGTAAAAAAAAGTAATTTAGTCGTAGCCAAAGAAAAGCATCGCTATTACTTTTTCCGATGATACTGTTGGGATGCTAGAAGGACCTATTTCCAAAAATGTACAAACAAAGTTTCAGAGTCGTATCGGTGGGCATCTAATAATTTGGGGAAACTTTTAGAATAGAGAAGGGCGAGCTTCTAGAAATTTTTAATTCGTTTTAAAAATATAAATCAAACTTCTAAATTTAATAGTTGTTATTTGAAATATAAGGATGGCTTCGAGAACATTACGGACCAAGTGAAAAAATGATTTGACCAGAATTGTTGGGAAGACAGAAGACAAATATGGCTTCCAAAAGTTCAAAACTATCTTCAAGGAGTTTAATGATTTTCCAAACATTTTAAAAGTACAAGGATAAGTTTAAACTGAGCCATCGCTCATGGCGATGCATGCAACTCTGCAGCATGTTCAAGTGATGAGTGCTGGACTGGTGGAGGCGTTAATGAGTTAGAGCATGTCCAGCCGTTGGCCCCCCAGGCGGCGATTTTACGCGCCCCTGGGGCGAGCCGGCGCTAAAATAGACGCGGGGGCGAGCGGGTTCCCAGCCGCTCTGCTCAGGATCGCCCCCAGACGCGGTTTTTTAATTAAAAAAAAAACTGAATTCGGCAAACTTCGGCAAATTGGACCAAACGTTCGGCAAACTTGACATAATATTCGGCATGTTCGGCGTTATATATATTATTAAAAAAAAATCACTTCTACGGGGTGAAGAAGTCACTGAGCGCGGCGAAGTCGCTGACGTCGCCGCCGTCCTTGTCGTCGTAGGCGGCGGCCTTCTCCTTCTTGATGGCGCGGCCTCCCCTGCTGGACCCCTGCCCGGCATCTCCATGGCGGACCGGTGGCGGCGGCGCGTCGTGGTCGTCGTTGTAGTCGTCGTGGACGTCGACGCCTCCCTCATCCCGGCCAAAGCACCGAGCTTCAAACCGCGCGTAGGCGGCGCACTGGCGCTCCAGCTCCGTGCGCGCCCAGTCTTCGCACGCCCATTTGAGGATATAAACCTTAGAGTCACCCGCCCGGTGGGGCCGGGTTACTCATAAGGGTCATCACCTGAAGCCCGGCGCCAAGCTTGAAGATGGTGGGCCAAAGATGGGCTTAAGACCCGGAGATGGCTTAGGGCCCGTAGTTACAACCGTCATTATGGTAGAACTTGTAGTGTAAGGCAAGAATAGTTGAGAGTCCGAGCCGGACACTCTTATGAGCCGGCCGGGACTCTGAGAGTTGCTGGGCGTCAACCTCTCTATATAAGGGGACGACCCGACAGCGGTTTAAGGGTAAGAAAGATCTCGTCGAGAGCCAGACATAGCAGTTAAGCTCCCTGGTCATCGAAACCCTAATCAATACCACCTCAACTGGACGTAGGCTTTTACCTTCACCGTAAGGGGCCGAACCAGTATAAACCCTCGTGTTCCTTGTCCCGTTTAACCCCTTCAAGCTTCCTAGCGGTGATGGCTCCACGACTAAGTCCTAGCTTGAGGACATCTGCCGTGACAATTCCACGACAGTTGGCGCCCACCGTGGGGCCAGCGCACGGTGGATTTGAGTTCTTGAAGGGCAGCTTCGAAGGGCTCAAGGGATACGCTGTGGGCCGGATGACCAAGAGTCGTCGCGGAAAGCTCTACATCGATGATGCAAACTGGGGCCCCGACGCCAGGTCAATTGAGTACGGATACCGGGTCCCCTTCGGCGGAATTCAGGTTTTCATTGGCAAGATTGGTGAGCCGGGCCCTGAGCCGGATCTCTGCGCCGATCTCATCGAGACGGCTCAGCGCGCACGACCTGCCCGGGCCCTGCCTGCCTTGAAGCATGCTTTTGTGGGATGTATCCATGGAGGGCTCTCTGATGGATCTGGATCTGATGATGAGACGGCCGCCGGCTCTGACGGCGAGTCGTCCACAGATGAGTCAAACTCGTTGTATCAACTTCAAGATGGCAGGCTCATGGGTTGTTCCGATGGTGACAGTATTCCGGACCCGTTTGAGCCGCCGAGCCGGGTTGGAATCTTCATGGCCGGTGCGCAGCCTGTTCAGAACCCTGCTGCTGGGGCGGGAAACCCGGTGCCCTCGCCGGCTCAGGTGCTGATGGATCTCACGGACAAGATGACGGCCCTGTTGACCGCCGCGGTTGACCCGGCGGATCAAGCTCAGCATGACGCGGAGGTGGCGCAGTTAAAGTTAGACCTAGTGAAAGCCAAGGAGGATCTAGCAGCGGAAGGGATCAGGATGGCTGCGGAGAGGGCGGCTCTCGACGCCCAAACTCAGTTGATTCAGGCGCAGTCCTTCCGGCTCACGATGGATCAGAACGCGTCCAATGAGGTCATGAGAAGGAGGCATCAAAAGGCCCAATCTCGACTCCCTCCGGTCTACGATCCTCGAAACCTCTTCAACACGCCAGGTGCAGGGTCTAGTAACCCGCCAGGGATCATAGTACCCGGGTCTGGGACCCCTGTTCAGCCACAAGTGATGGGGCCTCCCCGGGTGAACCCTGCCCCGCCTCAGTATGTGCCAATACCACCGGGTCATTATGCTAACCCGCTGGAGAACATGGTCGCCGCAGCAGCACGGCTGGCGGCCCTTCCAATTGACGGCGACTCTCCAACGGCTATTGAAACCCGCCGGGTCAGGGAACTCTTTCAGACAGCGCTGGCGCAGCAAGAGGCGTACTCTTACAGTCGGGACAGGATCCACTCGACCCCTCGTCCAGGCCGGAGCCCGAGTTATAGCAGCCACATGGTCTCAGCGACCGGCTCAAGTAATGTCCGACGCCATGACCCGCCCCCTGGCCATGGCCCGGCTCATAACAGAGCCTTTCACACAACAGACCAAGACAGAGTGCGGCAAGAGGCGGAGCAGGTGCCTCAGTTGACGGCTTACCAGACTCCCCCGGCTTATCCGATGACTTCCGTCGACGTGGGTATCCCTATGAGGACTGGAGGTGTCCCTTGTTTAGTGCCAGCTCTCCGCAATGAACGTCTACCCAAGGACTTCAAAGGCCCTAGGAAGGTGCCTAATTACACGACTGACTTACAACCTGGAGCCTGGATCGAAAGTTACGAGATGGCCATGGAACTGCTGGAGGTCAGTGAAGCGCCGATGGCCAAGTACTTCACCATGATGCTAGATGGGACTGCCCGCACTTGGTTGAAAGGGCTACCGCCGAATTCCATCGGATCTTGGGCTGAGCTGAAGGCCCGGTTCATACAAAACTTCAAAGACACCTGTAGGCAGTCTATGTCAATAGTGGATTTGACTAACTGTAAACAGCAGGATGGTGAGTCTACGACACATTGGGTTCGCCGGGTCAAAGAGATCATACATTCATCGGATAAGATGGATGCCGGCTCTGCAGTCTTAATGTTGGAGCAAAATTGTCGTTTTCTGCCCCTGAAGATGAAACTCGGGCGGCTTAAGCGCGACTGCAATGATATGGGTACGCTGATGGCGGCTCTCATCAAGTACGCCGATTCTGATAGTACCAAGGACCCCGCTTCAGATGCTGAAAGGACAGGGAAGGGAAAGAAGAACGGCAATGGCAAGGGTCCTCAGCATAACCCGGGGAACCAAGGAGGTGGCAAGCGTAAGGCCGACGGCAGCCTAGAGTTCGTGGCCAACGCCAGCTCACAGGGTAATAGCCAGAGACGCAAGGGGAGGCCCCCTCCCCGAGCCGGCGGGTCAGGCCCGACGCTGGAGCAGCTGTTGAATGAGCCCTGTCCAAGGCATGGTTCTAGAGAGAAGCCAGCTACTCATCTATGGAAGGATTGTGCAATCATGAAGGCCTTTAAGAATTCCAACGCCTTTAACGGCAACAATGGCCCGGGCGGTGGCTCAGGTGCCGGCGGCTTTCATGGCCCGGGCGGCGGCTTAAATTCTAATCCTCAGAACGGTCAAGGGGGCTTTAATCAGCAGTCTGGCCAGGGTCATCAACAGCAGCAGGGGGGTTATCAGACCAATCCAAAGCAGCTTAGCGGTGGACAGTATCATGTATTTACCACCAGTCTGTGTAAGCGAGATGAGAAGCTTCATAAGAGGGCTGTGAATGCTGTTGAGCCGGCGGTTCCACGCTATTTAAGATGGTCTGAGCAGCCTATCGTGTGGAGTAGGGAGGATCACCCTCCCCGGGTGAATAATCCGGGTCACTTGGCCATGGTGGTGGCTCCTCAAGTGGGAGGATATAAGTTCACTAAGGTGCTCATGGATCGAGACAGCAGCATCAACATCCTCTACTATGAGACTTTCCGTCGTATGGGGTTGATTGATAAGAACCTCAGCTAGTCAAACACTATTTTCCATGGTGTGGTACCTGGTAAGTCGGCTTATCCAGTCGGCAAGATCGAGTTGGAAGTGGCCTTTGGAGACGAGCACAACTATAGGGTGGAAAGATTGACCTTTGAGGTGGTCAAGATAAGAAGCCCGTATCATGCCATATTTGGGCGGCCGGCTTACGCCAAGTTCATGGCACGACCGTGTTATGTGTATTTACAGCTCAAGATGCCGGGTCTCAATGGGACCATTACGGTTCATGGCAGCCGGAAGGTGGCCTTGGAGTGTGAGGAAGGCGATGCAGCTTATGCAGAATCTGTTTGTGCAACAGAGGAGTTAAAATTTTACAAGGACAATGTTGACCCAACAGATATGACCTCTCTGAAAAAGCAGACTACGGAGCATGAGCCGGCAATGAAATTTGAGTCGGCTGATGAGACTAAACTTGTTGATTTCGTTCCAGGTGATTCATCTCAGCAGTTTAGCGTCAGTGCCAATCTGGATCCAAAATAGGAAAGCGCGCTCATCGAGTTCATCCGTGAGAATAGGGACATTTTTGCATGGAAACCTTCTGACATGCCAGGTGTACCTAGAGAACTCGCTGAGCACACTCTCAATGTTGATCCGAAATTTAAGCCGGTCAGGCAATTCCTTCGGCGGTTTAATGAAGAGAGGCGGAAAGCTATTGGTGAAGAGGTGGCCCGGCTCTTGGCGGCCGGGTTTATTGTTGAAGTCTTTCACCCAGAGTGGTTAGCTAACCCGGTGCTCGTGCTCAAGAAGAACGGCACCTGGCGGATGTGTGTGGACTACACGGACTTAAACAAGGCGTGTCCGGCTGATCCTTTTGCCCTTCCCCGTATTGATCAAATCATTGATGCTACGACGGGTTGTGAGCGCTTAAGTTTCTTGGATGCTTATTCTGGATATCATCAGATTAAAATGGCAGTTAAGGACCAGGAGAAGATGGCGTTCATCACTCCCTTTGGAGCCTTCTGCTATGTGTCTATGCCCTTTGGACTCAAGAGTGCACAGGCGACTTATCAGCGTTGCGTGCAGAACTGTCTTCATAACTAGATTGGGCGCAATGTTCATGCTTATGTGGATGATATTGTGGTTAAATCCAGGAAGGAGGAAACCTTGATAGATGATCTGAGGGAAACCTTTGAGAATCTCCGGGTCTACAAGATGATGCTTAACCCGGCCAAGTGTGTTTTTGGTGTTCCTGCAGGAAAGCTCTTGGGTTTTTTGGTTTCTAACAGAGGCATTGAAGCTAACCCGGAGAAGATCAAGGCCATCACCTCCCTGGCTAAGCCAGCGTGTATAAACGACGTCCAGCGCTTGGCGGGTCGTGTCGCTGCTTTAAGCCGGTTTATAAGCCGTTTGGGTGAGGAGGCCATGCCATTATATCAGTTGATGAAGAAAACTGATGACTTTGTCTGGAATGATGCAGCTAATACTGCTTTTAAGGATTTGAAGAGGCAGCTGGCAGAGCCCCCAGTCCTTGCTGCTCTGGTTGACAAGGAGCCTTTATTGCTATATGTGGCTGCTAACACACGAGCCGTCAGTGTGGCTGTGGTGGTGGAGCGCAAGGAAGAGGGTAAGGAGCATCCGGTTCAGCGGCCGGTTTATTATGTCAGCGAAGTGCTCATCGAGTCCAAACAGCGGTATCCACATTAGCAGAAGCTTGTTTATGGTGTGTTCATGGCAAGCCGGAAGCTTAAGCATTATTTCCAGGGTCACCCCATCACTGTGGTCAGTTCTGCCCCCCTTGGAGATATCATTCAAAACAGAGAGGCCACAGGGAGAGTGGCTAAGTGGGCTATAGAGCTCGGACCTCATGGTCTGAAATACGTACCACGCACTGCTGTTAAATCTCAAGCCTTGGTGGATTTCATCAACGATTGGATAGAGTTACAAGTGCCCGAACAAAAGCCGGATAACACATATTGGACTATTCACTTCGACGGGTCCAGGCAATTGGAGGGCTCGGGGGCTGGAGTCGTGTTGGCTTCCCCTAAAGGTGACAAGTTCCATTATGTGCTACAGTTGATGTTTCCTTGCACTAACAATGCAGCTGAGTATGAGGCCTTGCTCCATGGTCTTCGGATGGCTAAGGAGATGAGTTTGAGCCGGGTAAGGTGCTTCGGCGACTCAGACTTGGTGGCTCAACAAGTATCAGGCAAGTGGGATTCCAAGGACCCTCTCATGGCGGCTTATCGCCGTGAGGTTGATGCCATTGCTGGACACTTTCAGGGTTATCAAGTAGAGCACATCGATCGCAGGAAGAACGAGGCGGCTGATGCTTTAAGCCGGCTGGGCTCTCAGCGAAAACCGGTGCCGCCTAATACTTTCCTGGACGTCTTGCATAACCCTTCTGTTAAGTTGCCTACAGAGGAAGGCTTGGTTGTCCCTGACCCGGAAGCACAGTTGGTGGCGGCTCTCCACATCATCCCGGACTGGACAGTGCCCTATCTGGCTTACATGACCCGGGGATATTTGCCTGAGGATGAAACTTTGGCCAGACAAATAACCCGGCGGTCTAAGTCAATGGTTGTTATCAATGGTGAGCTGCATCGCCGCAGTGTTACGGGGGCATTCCAGCGTTGTGTCTCCCCTGAGGAAGGTCAAGAGATCTTGTGTGAGATTCATGAAGGGGATTGTGGCCATCATGCTGGCTCAAAATCCCTTGTGGCCAAGGCTTTTCGTCATGGTTTTTATTGGCTGACGGCTCATGCTGATGCGGAGGACTTGGTTAGTAAATGTGATGGTTGCCAAAGGTTCTTGCGACGGGCTCATGTGCCGGCTCAGGAGCTGAGGATGATCCCAATTACTTGGCCCTTTGCGGTCTGGGGGCTTGATATGGTTGGGCCTTTTAAAAGGTCCAAGGATAAGAAGACCCACCTCTTGGTGGAAGTTGACAAATTTACAAAGTGGGTTGAAGCAGATCCAGTTAGCAAGTGTGACGCAGCCACGGCGGTTCAGTTTATGAAAAAGGTGATCTTTCGCTTTGGCTTTCCACACAGCATTATAACTGACAATACCAATCTATCCAAAGGCGCCATGGAGGAGTTTTGTCAATGAGAGCATATTCGACTTGATGTTTCATCAGTGGCTCATCCTCAATCCAATGGTCAAGCTGAGAGAGCTAATCAGGAGATTCTGAAGGGCATCAAGCCCCGGCTTTTGGTCCCTTTGCAACGGACGCCGGGTTGTTGGGTGCAGGAGTTGCCCTCCGTGTTATGGAGCATCAATACTACTCCTAACAGGTCTACGGGTTACACGCCTTTCTTCATGGTTTATGGAGCGGAAGCAGTCCTCCCCAGTGACATCCGTCATGACTCGCCTCGAGTGGCGGCTTATGTTGAGGCGGATAATGAACAGGCGCGCCAAGATGCTCTTGACTTGTTGGACGAGTAGCGTGATGTGGCAGCGGCTCGATCCGCGATTTACCAACAAGACCTGCGCCGTTATCACAGTCGCCGGGTTAAGTCCCGGGTCTTCCAGGAAAGTGATCTGGTGCTCCGGCTCATCCAAGATCAAACGGATGCGCACAATTTATCCCCGCCTTGGGAAGGACCCTTTGTGGTCAGCAAGAACTTGCATAACGGGTCATATTACCTCATTGACATTCGGGAGCACAAAGATTCACGCAAGTCGGAGGAGGAGACCCGTCGGCCGTGGAACATAGCTCAGCTTCGACCCTATTACACTTGAGCCACCGGCTCTCGTAGTGTCTGTATTTCTATAGCCATGTATATATTATGATAAGCAATAAAGCAGGACCTCTGTCCTTTTTTCTCCTCCAAAGGTGAACGTGTTGTTTCCATTGCGAGATCACATGATAACTTGAAGGAGGATCCGGCTTATGATCGTATTCGAATCTAGCCGTACGCGATAAGGTCACTTGGGGGCTTCCTGTTCAAACATAGGTCGTATTCGAACCAAAGAGAACATAGCTGTCGATACCCATTTGATTGGCAAAGTGCCGAGCTCATTGGGGAGTTTTCTTTGATCATATTTGAATCATAGTTCAACCCCCTTCGGGAACCGACGTGGATCATATTCGAATCAGTGTCGTTAAACAACTCTTAAGGTCATTTGGGGGCTTCCTGTTCAAACATGGGTCGTATTCGAACCAAAGAGAACATAGCTGTCGGTACCCTCTTGATTGGCATCGCCAAACCCACTGGGGGCTATGTGATCGCATTCGAATCTTAGCTTAACCCCTTTGGGACGGGTTTCTGGTCGTATTCGAACCGGAAGCCCCTGAGTTTTGATTTTCTGATTTACAACGAGTTCTTCTGTATCAACAGTGCACATGGCGGTTCTTATTCCGCCGGCTTAACTTTGATTCACAGTGCTCGTCAAACACAATCGGCGTTATCAAGACTGGTAAACCGGAATTGAGGTACCAACCTTGCTATTCCGGGTTATATAACCGGGAGTGTGCTTGAAGGCCGGTAAGTGTGTTATTACGGTTATATCAAGGACATAATTGAGGACCAGTCTTTTGTGACTTAGATTCATATTCCGGGTTATATGTATGAGACTATGATTCTCAGTGCGGTAAGCCGCCTAGAGACTTGTGATTTGTTTTTCTATGCAGGATAGTTACAGACAACTATTTGAGCTTAAGGAACATGAATGATCATTTATGACCCGGAGGAATATAAGGAAACAACTTCAATGGAATTAAGCATTCAGCACGTGCACGATGGCACGACAAAGTTAAAATGTTGGTCCTATTCTATTACAAGACTCATCGAGTCCAAAAGGGTGAAGCATTATTTGAATAAGCCGCCTACAGAGTTAAGATGCTTGCTAGGTCGAAGCTTCCGGCTCATCCCTCTCCGCTCCTCCGGCTGTTCCCAAGACCTGGAAGGTTGACGATTTCCAGTCAATGCTGCTCAGAGCTTCAAATTGAGCTTCCTCGTCAATTAACCCGGCCGAGTCAATTTCCGGGGCAAAGGTGTGCTTACGAGTCGGCGGGACTAAGCTGATGGCTTCATAACGTGGAGTGGGGATCCTCTGATTCTCTGCATCGTAACCCGGCTGGTACTTGGTTAGATCCGTGTCATTTCTAATCAGGGTGGCCACCGGGCGCACGATCTTCACGCAGGCTGACAAGTCCCTTTGGTCGAAGGGGGTGCCGTCTTCCTTCAAGCTGGGGTAGCCAAGGGCAATGTCCGCCGGGTCTAGTTCTGGAAGGAACGCCTTGGCCCGGCTCAGAGCAGCTATGGCTCCGGCTCTTGCAGAGGCCCGTCGCAGCTCTTGGACACGCTGAGGAAGAACGGTAAGCCGGCGAAGAACTTCCGCCAGGTGAGTCGGCACCTCATTGATTAGGGCCACTACGGCCAAGGCGCGCTGTGACCCGGTGTAGAGTTGTTCAACCAGAGTGTACACGGCCTTCAACTTGGTCAGCACACTTTGGTTGAGGTTGGCGCTTCTTGGACCTGTTTAACAGAGTAAGATAAGCTGCTGGCAATGATGGGAGTTACGAGACATAAAAGATTATAAACTTGATGAAAGCCGGTGGAATAACTTACCGAAGATTGCGGCGACCATCTGTGACACGTGGCGCTTTAAGCCGGAGAGTTCGGCGGTTCTCTCCGTCAGAGCCTTCTCCGCCTGTTCAGCCCGGCTCACCAGAGTTGCATTTTCTTCGGCCCAAGTTTTCCGTTCAGCTTCTCTTGAGCAGCAATACTGGACACAAATTTGGTGTTGGCCTTCCGGGTCTCAGTTTCCTGTGTCCTCAGGCGGGTCTTCAGATCAGAGATGTCAGCCTCAACCTTCTTGCAAGCAGCCTGTACAATTTCCGGGTTATAATATGAACAGTTACTATGCAAATTTAAAGTCCCAAGCGCTTTCCAAGCAAAGACACTTGGCACTTGGGGGCTAATGCATGTCGAACGTTTCTATCTACAAATTACCGGTTCATGGAAATAAGCCGGGACTTAAGTCTACAACATATTCAACCATAAGTCATCGACTTGGGGGCTAGTATGGTAAAGATAACTATGCAGTAAGCAGTAGAGTGGTACCTCAGACTTCTGCTGTATCTGATTCACCATGTTGATCTCCAAATCCCGGCTCTTGTGCACCTGACTCACATAGCCGGAGACGATCTCTCCGACGCTCAAGTTCGTATAGTTGGTGAGGTCCAGATTGGCCCGGCTGCGCTCTAGCAACTCTTCCTTGGCGGAGCACTTGGCCAGCACAGTGGGTCTCCCCGGCTCAACAAACTCCGTCCGGGTGATTACCACGTCCGGGTCATCGGCCGGCTGAGCCGGGCTAGAGATATCCGGGTTGCACTACAGGAATCTGCTATTTTGCCGTCTGCCACGGCGGACGGCAAAGGCATGAACGGTGGACGGCAAAGGCCTTTGCCGTCAGCCGCGGACGGCAAAAGGCTCCGGCAAAGTAGGCTACGGTAAACAGCTACTTTGCCGTCTGCTTCCTGGAGGCTGACGGCAAAGGCCCTTTACCGTCTGCCACGGACGGCAAAGAGAGCGGACGGCAATAATTGTGCTCTCGGTCCGTTAAGTGGCTAACGGCAGGCCTTTGCCGTCCGCCGCGGACGGCAAACTTTCTAGTGCCTTTGCCGTCTGCCAGCGGACGGCAAACTTTCTAGTGTCTTTGCCGTTCGCCGTATGATGTCATCTACATGTCACTACATGGCAGGCCTTTGCCGTCCGCCGCTGACGGCAAACTCGTTTACTCTTTGCCGTCTGCCACTGTAGGCAAACTGACCAAATGGGTCAGCTCCCAGGAAGCACAGCTGGATGCCACGTGTCTTCTTTGCCGTCCGCGGCAGACGGCAAAGAGCCCGTTGCCGTCGGTGGCAGACGGCAAAGAGCCTGCATATTGGCTCTTTTTTCTGTTTTTATTAAATCCAACAATTTTCATAGCAAATATATATGACATATATATATATATTTCACAGGCATTCATATCACAAAATTCCATCCATAAACAAAGTTCCTTCATACATAAACAAAGTTCCATCCATAAAAAAAGTTCCTTCATACATAAACAAAGTTCCATTCATATCACAAAGAGCCTTCATACATAAACAAAGTTCCATCCATACATAAACAAGAAGACTAGAACAAGAAGAGTAGCTTCCATGAAGTGAATGAAATCTGCAAAATGGCAAAATAAGAAAGTTAGAAATAGGTGACTAGAACAAGAAGAGTAGAACAAGAAGAAGACTAGAACAAGAAGAAGACTAGAACAAGAAGAGTATGTCATTTATGAGCTAACTTATGTGAAATGGATCATATATGAGCTAACTAAGTTGAAATGGGTCGTTTATGAGCTAGCTAAGGTGAAATGGATCATTTATGAGCTAACTTAGTTGAAATGGGTTGTTTATGAGCTAACTAAGGTCAAATGGATCGTTTTTGAGGTAACTAAGGTGAAATGGATTGTTTTTTAGCTAACTTAGGTGAAATGGATCATTTATGAGCTAACTTAGTTGAAATGGATCGTTTTTGAGCTAACTTAGGTGAAATGGATCATTTATGAGCTAATTTAGTTGAAATGGATCTTTTTGAGCTAACTTAGGTGAAATGGATCATTTAAGAGCTAATTTAGGTGAAACTGATTGTTTTTTAGCTAACTTGGTGAAATGGATCGTTTATGAGCTAAATTAGTTGAAATGGATCGTTTATGAGATAACCTAGGTAAGATGGGTCATTTTGGAGTTAACCTAGGTGAAATGGATCATTTTAAAGCTAACGTAGGTAAAATGGATCATTTAGGAGCTAATCTAGGTAAAATGGGTCATTTTTGAGCTAACTTGGATGAACTGGATCATTTATAAGCTAACCTAGGTAAAATGGGTCATTTTAGAGCTAACTTAGGTAAAATGGATCGTCTATGAGCTAACTAAGCTAATTATGCAATTTTTGACATAAGTAAGCTAAGTACAGACCGTTTTAGAGCTAACTTAGGTAAAATGGATGGTTTTGGAGGTCAGTAAGCTTATTAAGTCATTTTGGAGGAGAAGAAGCTAAGTTTAGGTCATTATGGTAAGCATTGGAGGAAATAAAGCTAAGTCTAGGTCTTTATGCATGTGTTAAGCAAAACACTAGATAAACTTACCATGATCCAGGAGGTGTAGGAGCGGGCTGGCTCGTGTCGGTAGCTGGAGAAGGATCGTGCGATGCTTGTATGGAGTTATGCTGCATCAAAGATCATTTCCAATGTCTTGTTAGCATGATGACACTCAAATGTTAAGACTAGCAAGTAATGTCCATTCAAATAAAACTCACCGTGGTCCCAGGAGCAATCACTGGCATCGGCGGAGCGGTCTAACCTGTCTTCTCGCACACAGACTGCACATTTTGTTTTGACGACTCAGACATACTAGTTAGTAATGAGACAAACACTACATGAATGTTTTGGCTAATCTGCAGAAGAAACTTACCACAAGGAGCTCGTACATGGCCCTTGCCTGCATGTCATTCCGTGCCCTCTCCTCCTCCATCATCTTTGTCGTCCTGTCCTCCAACTCCCGCTGCCTCTCCGCCGCCTCCGCCAGAAGTTTCTCCGTTCTATCTCTCTCACTCTGTATAGCAGCCTGCAACACCACTCACATGACCATTTGTAATCATTGATGGAAGCGCACACAATGTAATGGAGAAAGATAACTGAGTACGTATCACTAACCTTGATGGCGAGTTGCACTGGCCGTTCACGAGGCCTTATCTCAGGAGCGGAGCTCGACTGGCGCGCCTTGATCTCCGGGAGAGTGCTAGGACAACGGATAAGTCCATCTCCAATGGCTATGGATCCATGGGACCTCCCGCCACCAGATATCATCACCAGCTCTGGATCAATGGGACCCTGGCTCGGGTTAAAGTCCTCCCCTTTCCTCGCCTTCCCCTCATCTCTATATCTCACGAGCTTGTTGTGGGAGGAGATGTTGGTGAAGTTGTTTGCATCATCGAGGTCAGACTGAGAGAAAGCCTTGACTTTCTTGAAAGAGGCAGTGTGGGCCATGGCATACAGGTCGTACACCTCTGGCACCTTATCCACCTTATTGTGGCGTGCCTGAAAGAGAGAAACAATGTAAATTAGTAATTAAAGGGCTCAAGCTAATATGATGAATGAATTGCATGAATCATGAAGCAAACCACATACCCAGTTGCGCCCGAACTGATATAAGTTGGAGCTGCCTTGATGGTGTGGCACACCTTCCATTTGGGCACGTTTGTCCTTGGCCTCGTTGTGGAGGGCTAGCCATTCTTTTGAGCACCACTCATCGACCAACACCTCCCAACAATCCATCCGATCCGCACACCATCTCGGAGGTGCCTAAGTTAGCAAATAGAAACTTGAGCGCTACGGCTAAGAATTACTAAATGAAGGAACTTAAGTAGAAGGCCTTAAGAATTACCTTCATGTACTGCTCCTTACTCAGGAACTTATCGCGGCACGCCGGCTTGGTCTTCTTGATACCACGCAAGGCGTAGTAGTCTCGAACAGCCTGCACCCGAGCCTCGTGCCGTAAGTTCTGGAGTAGGCGCTTGCAGACGTTCTCGATAACATGTGCCGCGTCCTCCTCGTATCCCTCCTCACACCTGTAGAATGTCTGCAATCAAATGAGACAATATTGATTAGTACAATTAATAACTAGCTAGTTGAAGATTTTTAAATGTGTAAAGGAGAAATTATCCAGAACTTTCTGATCACCATGTCTGCCCTCGTGTCGCACACGACACCGTCGATAATCTCATCCGGCGGGGCCGGGGCAGCCACGTAGTGCTCCCAGCTCAATCCAAGCTATGGAAGCCGACCCTCACCAGGCAACGTGACAAACCCCGGGAAGTTTTGCCGGCAAAGAACTCCAAGGACGGAGTTGGGCCGGCGGACACTATGATGGTGGTCCCAACCCCTGCAGCATGACAAGGCCAACGCATTAGTTATTTGAAGAAACGTGAATGCAGAAGGTACAAAAATATTAAATGCACTTACGTACCTCTCCCCATCAGGGAAAATCAACCACCTCTGCTCGCGGGTCACCGGCACGGACGGGAGCCGTGTAGCACCACGCTGGTAGACGGTGCCCCCCTCCTCCTCAAGATCAGTCGGCTCCCTGCCATCATCAGCATGGCCACTTGGCTCCCCGGGCTGATCCGGCCAGGTACCCCATCCGGACGTGTGCTCCTCCGGGGTCTCATGGGCCGAACTCTCGTGGGCCGAAGGCCAGTCGACCCGAGGCTCGTGGGCCCAAGACCTGTGGACCGGAGGCTCGTGGACCGGAGTCCATGTAGCCTCCTCCTCGGACGAGTCCACCCTAGCAGTCACGTGCTCGGGTGAAACAGCTGGGGGTGGCGGCGAGGAAGGCACCGTAGCAGTCACCCTACCTCCTCTCCCGCGACCACGTGCCCCACCTCCTCTCTTCCTACCTCGTCCCCTGCTGGGCACCGGGGTCGACGAAGAAGGGCCCGGCGGTGTGGCCATACTGTCCAGCAACGCTCGGCGGAGAGGTGCGTCTGGAATGGAAGACCTCAGACCACGCACCGACGAAGAAGGGGCCTTGGCGCGCTCCCGACCAGCGCCCACCATCTTTCAACACCTGCCATGACAAACAGTAAATGAAATTAGTACAGCATAAAAAAAGACCGACATGAATAATAATATGTGTATCACTTAAGTGTATCATCATCAAGTACAACATAAAAAAATTAATACCTGACACTACTAATAATCTCGATCAGTATCATCAATAAATGCATAATCATCATCATCACTATAATCAATGACGGGCTCATAGGGTTCAGTGGCATCAACATGTGGAAGGCCACCTTGACGTAATCGGTCAAGCAATGACAGGTCATCCGCAGCAGTAACCTCTTCTTGTTCCGGCTCTTCTTGTTCCTCCTCTGGGGTGATGTCGGATTCACTGTCGCTGTCTACTTCAATGTTTTGGGGTGAAGTATAGCGGTTCTTGAAATGCTTTTTGGAAAGACGTGTCTCTTGGAAGAATTCTCCTTCATATGTGTCTGGGTTAATGTGAGGTTCATAATCCTCTTCCTTTGGGGGAGATAGTCTAGCACGTGGCGGCACTTCATAAACGACATTCCAACCTTTCAGATTTGGATTAGTTTGGCAGGCCCACGGTAGATAGAATACTTGGGTCGCCTGTTGAGCCGTAATATAGATATCAGGAACATCTAAATGGGTGCTTTGGTTGATTTCAACTAGCCCTATATGTTCATGAGTCCTTCTAGTCTCCTTCGGCTGAAACCAATAACAATTGAAGACTACGACATTCGGTGGGTTTTCACCATAGAATAGAAGTTCATAAATTTCTTCAACTCTCCCATAATACTCGGTACCTCCTTCGCCGATAGCAGATACACAACAATTTGTAGACTTTCGGTGGGCCATAGATAGCTCTTTGCCATAGGTACGAAAGCGATACCCGTTGATGTCGTATTTGTCAAATGAACGGACCTTATAGTCAAAACCATTAGCGACTTG
Source organism: Triticum aestivum (assembly GCF_018294505.1). Taxonomy (NCBI): domain Eukaryota; kingdom Viridiplantae; phylum Streptophyta; class Magnoliopsida; order Poales; family Poaceae; genus Triticum; species Triticum aestivum. Next base: position 584,674,586 of record NC_057802.1, on the reverse strand, counting down.
TCTCAGTTCGGCGTCCATAGACTCTGAATTAGCCTACAAGTTTAATATGAAAGGATTGTTGCATTACGCACAAATTAGCGAATGAAACCGGGATAGCCGCCTACAAATTAGCCTACAAGTCTAATAGAAATTACCGTTTGTTTGAACCAAGAGATGAAACCGGGATAGCCGCCTCCTTGCTTTGCGAGAAGCTCATACTCTTCGACAGAATCCTTTTGGATCACCGCTCCATACGAGAATAAGGCGACGTATCGACTGTATGAAATATCGAGGAATAAGAGCAGTTCAAAGGAAATAGAAGTTGCGAAACTATGTACCGAGAACTTACTCGATGTACGGCCGCACTTCTATCAGGTTGTTGAAGATATACAACGAAATGGTCCGCCATTGTTCGTTATCCAAAGATACTGGATTTGAAACACTGGCTGGTGCGAGATTCCCTTTGAATAGGCTGAGGTTGGATCCACCCTTTTTAGGGTCGTCAGCATTGTACCGAGGCTTCGGATTATGCAAATGACGATTTTTGGCTTTCGTAGTGTGCTGTCACGAAGTTTGCTGCCTCCTCAGTGATGAATGCCTCAGCCATCGATGCTTCAATTCTACGTTTATTTTTACATTTTTGTCGAAGCGTCTTCTGCATCCTCTCAGTTGGGTAGCACCAACGATTTTGCACGGGCCCCCCCAATCTTGCCTCGGTCGGGAGATGCAAAATCAAATGTTGCATTGGATTAAAGAAGCCCGGTGGAAAGATCTTCTCTAACTTGCAGATCAACTCCGGTGCTAACTCTTCCATTTCTTCTAGCACGCCAGGCGATAGTTCCTTCGCACAAAGAACACGGAAGAAATAGCTGTGTTCTGCCAGTACTAGCCATTTATCCTCAGGGATGAAGCCACGCAACATCACCGGCATTACCCGCTCAATCCATATGTGCCAATCATGACTCTTGAGACCAAATATCTTCAATTTATCAAGACTGGCTCCCCTCTGTAGATTCGCTGCATACCCATCGGGGAACATCAACTGCATTTTCACCCACAAGATAATTTCCCTCATAGCTGGCCTTCCAAGATTGAACCATGCCTTTGGCTTCGTCCAGTTCTGCTTTCCTTTCGGTTCTTTCATGTTTTGTAACGGCCTATCACATATCGCCTCCAGATCGACTCTAGCCTTAGTATTATCATTTGACTTCCCATCTATGCCGAACAATGTACCAAAAAGTGCCTCGGCGATATTCTTCTCAGTGTGCATCACGTCGATGTTGTGTGGGCAAAGGAGGTCTTTGAAGTAAGGCAGATCCCATAAGCATGTTTTGTGAGTCCAGGCGTGCTTAGAATTATACCCCTTGAAGTACCCTGGATGCTCTGGATCTGGCTCGAGAGCGTTTAACTGATCCAGGGTCTGTTGGCCTGTCAATGCAGGTGGTGCAGAGTTTTTGACAACTCTACCTCTGATGAAGTTCTTCTTGTCTTTCCTGAACTTATGGCGAGGATTCAGGAACTGTCTATGCATGTCGAAGCAAGAAAACTTGCGACCGGCCTGAAGCCAACGAAACTCAAGAGCTCCCTTGCATGTGGGGCACGGGAACCTTCCATGCACACACCAGCCAACGAATAGCGCATACGCCGGCAAGTCATGCGTCGAGTACATGTACCAGACACGCATTATGAAGTTCCGTTTGCTATAGGCGTCGTATGTCTTGAACCCATTATCCCAGGCTTCTTGCAATTCGTCCTTAAGCGGTTGCATGTACACATTCATATTTTTCCCCGGATAGTTGGGCCCTGGAATTATCAACGTCAGGAAAATGTTCTTTCTTTGCATAATCTGTCCGGGGGGGGGAGATTGAGTGGAAAGACAAATACGGGCCAACAACTGTATTGAGCTACCGTCATACCAAACACACTGAACCCATCCGTGCTGATGCCGACTCGAGGATGCCTCGGATCTGCCGCTTTGTCACCATGTAATTCATCAAACTATTTCCACGCAACACCATCCGATGTGTGTACAATCATCAGATTCCCATCTGCATCTAGTTCGGTTCTTTTGCCCGTTTTGTGCCATGTCATCTGTTTGGCCGTCTCTTCGACCATGAAAAGACGTTGAAGTCTTGGTGCGATTGGCATATACCGAAGAACACTAACGGGGATTTTGGTCTGTGTCTTCTCACCCATACCGTTGTCTACCACAACATACCTGGAAGACTTGCAAATGGGACAATAGTTCAAGTCCACATAGTCAAGCCTAAACAAGACACATCCTTTCTCACAGGCATGTATCTTATCATAGGGCATCTTCAGTGCACGGAGGATTTTGTCCGACTGGTACAGGTTTGCAGGCATTACATGGCCTTTGGGTAGAAAGCGTCCAAATACTGTCATCATTGCATCGTAGCATTCTCTGCCCAAGTTGAACTGAGCCTTCAGAGCCATTACTTGTGAGATGGCATCCAACTGACAAAGCTCAGTGTGCTCATGGAGCGGACGTTTTGAAGACTCCAACATTTCATTGAAGGCCTTTGCAGATTCCTCCATCTCCTCGTCCGAATCCCGAGCATCATCGAAGTCTTGCACCATGTTTTCCATCCCGGTACCATGCTCGTCGGTGCGACGACGATCCACCTCAGCTCGGTCACGTTGGGCAGACTCACCATGAATGGTCCACACCGTATAATCGGGCGTAAAACCACTCTTCTGCAGGTGTTTGCCCATTTCAGCCTCTGTCCTCTTTTCCCAATTGCCGCACCGTAAACAGGGGCACCAGGTTTTCCTCTGGCCATTTGCAAATGCGGCTCGCACAAACCCCTTGGTTTTTGTGAACCATTCAGTGCTCCATTTGTTCTGACCAGTGTGACCGGTGTACATCCACGCACGATTACTCATCTTGACTTTCAGAGCTACTAGACACACAACAAATATATATATATAATTCACCATGTATATATTCATCAGTTGATCTACTTTGTCAATTTCATTACGTCCATGCAACCTACACTCTAATAGGTAATGATAGGTCCTAATCCCACCCGAGTATGTTTAGATTGGGTTCAATTTCCCATGCTATGCTCCGGATCCTACGCAAAATTTCGGCAGCACCTCCCCGCTGTTCTCCTGATACACGTCTCTGCAATAAACAGAGAGGATGTGTACTCGGAGAACAACAGGGGAGGCACTGACGAAATTTATGCGTTGGATCCGGAGCAAAGCATATGGGAAAACGAACCCAATCTAAACATACTCGGGCTGTCCATGGATAGCGTTGGACAATTCGAAAGAATCAAGGTTATAAATATGCAAATGCATGCATATTTATAACTATGACGCTTTCGAACGGGAGACACATATTGGTTACGCATACTGATGATTCAAGACACATATATAGCTAGCTATCAAGTTTCATCGGAATAGATCAAATAATTAATGGGGGAGGAGGACATGTCATTTGTGCACACCCACGAACGAAGGGGCAGAGCTCGTCAAACGCACGGCGAGGTCGTCGAACACCAAACCTCGCAGCGATGAAACAACTGCACATTTAAAACTACCCGATCAACACAATTATATATGATGTTTTTCATAACAAAATCGAAAAATATATGACCTAACTAATAATTCACAAATATATGACCCCGTCGGCTTCTGGAAGGCCAAAGAACACCTTTTCGGGAGGTGTCGGGGGTCGGGGTGTCGTGTCGGTGTCGGGGTGCCGTGTCGGGGTCGGGGTC
>NC_057802.1:584505632-584669396 GCF_018294505.1 Triticum aestivum | reverse complement strand
GGTGGGGTGGGATGTGGTGGCGGGGCGCGTCGGTGAGGAGAGAGAGGGAGAGAACAGAGAGTAACAGGCGGGGGATACGGGCCGTTAGGTAGTCTCCTCTTTGCCGTCCGCCACTCTTTGCCGTCCGCCCTTTTGCCTCTTTGCAGTCTGCTGGCAGACGGCAAAGAGGTGGGGCGTTAAGTTTTTTCCAAACGAGTGGGGGGTGGGGGCCACCTCTCTCTTTGCCGTCTGCCAGCGGACGGCAAAGATTCTTTGCCGTCTGCTGGCAGACGGCGAAGAGCTCGCAGATGGCAAAGAGCTTCTTTGCCGTCTGCTATTTCTTTGCCGTCTGCTTTTGGGTAGCTGATGGCAAAGAGCTTCTTTGCCGTCAGCTAGCAGACGGCAAAGAGCTGGCAGATGGCAAATTAGCTGATTCCAGTAGTGTTGGTGGAGGTCTCTATGGCTGGCTCGTCGGTGGGAGCGGTGGCTTTAGGAGCAGAGGCGGCTGGCGGCTCTTGAGCGGAAACTTCCGGTTCCGTCACAACCGACTCCTCCGCCGGCTTATTTTTCTTTGCTCCTTTACTGAGCTTTGCTTGAGCACTTAAAGGACAAGAGGTTAGTACAAAAGTATGAGTAAAGATAAAGCACAGCAAGAGATGATCATCATTACTCGGGTACGGTCTTGAAAGCCGGCAGATTCGATTGCATTGAGTCACCAGAGGAAGGAGACGTTTCCTGATAATTTGAATCAGAAGAATTGAGAGGTTGACGTATAACACCCGCCAGAGGATGAAAAGGATATAAGTTGAAGATAACCTCGGACCGGCGCTTCCTTGATGCCTCAGGTAAGCTGGAGGAGAGGTCAGCATCCTTGTTGGTCCGGGTGTGCCGCCGGCTCTCATGAATCTGTTGCTTCAAAAGAAATTGAGGATCTTGATAAGCTAAAGGATGTGAAAATCTTACTTTCCAGGTTACCCTTCAGACTTTCAGCCTTGGCAAGGGCTCCGAGTCGGAGGAAATTGTCATTACCTCTTCAACCACCGGGTTACTTGCTCCGATGTCATCCTGTTGATGAACAATATTGATAAGGTGGACAGAAATAAACAAGAAATACAACAAGAGCTTACAGGTTCAGGGGTTACCTCTTACTCGGAGCTGTCGCTTAGTTGCAGCAGCTCTGAAGCAGTAGGCCTACTTCCCTTCTTGCGGGGAGCGGCTCTCTTGGCGGCTTTCTTAGCCTTCCTGGCCTTCTTGGCCAACTCATGGTCATATTTGACCTTCCAGAATTTGTCATCAGCCTGAAAAATACAATGACAATTTCTTAAAGATTCAGATGAAAGCTATCTACAGAAGAAAATAAGATGTTCAGATCAGCGGCTTACCGCTGGGGCCGGATTGGTCTTGCAGAAGGGGCTTTACCCGGTCCTCCCGCAGTCTGCCAAGCTCTCGTTCAAAAGGGCCTTGGTCATGTCTTCCGCAACGTCTTCAGGAAGATCGTTGCGGCTGTGTCGCAGGGGTCATCTTTCCGGCCTGTGTACTCACACATTAAGACGGGGCGGCGGCTTAAGGGGATCACCCGCCACGAGATCCAGACTCGGACCAGATCAATGCCATTAAGGCCATTTCCCAGCAGAGCCTTGATTTTGTTGATGGTGGGGATCAGAGGTTGGCGCTCCGCCTGAGATAACTTGTCTGACAGAGGGTGAGTTGGTTCCAGACGCGAAGGACGAAAGCCGGGCAGCGGGCTCTCGTCAGCCGGCGAAGTATCTTGGCAGTAGAACCACGTCTGGTTCCAGTCCTTTGGGTGGCTTGGCAGCTCAGCGTAAGGAAAAAGGCAGTCTCTCCGTCGCTGAATGGAGATTCCACTAAGTTCTAAGCTCGGCCCGTTGGCGCACTCGTTCTGGCGGTTCAGATAAAAGAGCTCTCTGAAGAGCAGCAGGCTGGGCTCTTCTCCAAGGTAGACCTCGCAGAATACTTGGAAGTTGCATATATTCGACACCGAATTGGGTCCTATGTCTTGTGGCCGCAGGTCAAATAAATTCAGCACATCTCTAAAGAACTTTGAGCCGGGCGGTGCGAAGCCCCGGCTCATATGATCCGCAAAAATTACCACCTCCCCGTCCCTTGGCTGTGGTCTCTCCTCTGATGGGTCGGGGGCATGGTAGGACATGACGTCCTTCTTGGGCAGGTAACCCGACTTCACAAAATCCGCTAAGGTCTCGTCGATGACGTTGGACCTCATCCAATTGCATGTGATGGGTGCTTTGGGAGCTTTGGGAGGCATGGTGAAAGTCGGAAGCCTATGATAAAAGGAAATGTCCGGTTTAATTATAAGCCGGAGGAAATTTACAGTTCAATGTTTAAAGTGGCGGCTTATGAAGGGGCCTAATGACATATAGCTAAGTGCGTCGGGTTATCTAAGCCGCTGAAGGTATTGAGAGTGGTTCAATTGTTTACAGCTTTGTCGTAAATGAGCCGGAAAATTTTACGGCGCGTGGTTTCTTTTGAGCCGGAAAGTTTTACGACGCGTGGCTTCTTTGAGCCGGAAAGGTAAGCCGCCATAGCTCAGCAGATGAAGTTTTTTACTAAGTGTGGTGAAAACAAGTTTCACAGATCGTGGTGAAAAATTTGGATCAAAATGGTTGAATAAAAGGAAAGGTTTCTAGACCTAAAAGAGACACAGAGGAAGTTTGTAAGCTTGAACGGAGCCTATACGCAGTAAGAAGGGATCTATGAATATTGGAATGGGCGTGAAACAACTACCGCAGCAGTCCTATGCAGTTAGAGATCAAGAAAGGTGGTAAAAATAAAAACTACCAAGAACTCGCGAGGAACGGCGAAGAACACGGGAAGAACAGCAGGAGCCTAATGTGGATCTACTCTACGGGGTGGCAAAAACTTACGGGTGCTGGTGAGTCGCGGGGGTCGCCGCCGTTTTCTCTGGACGCAACAGGTTGATGCAGCGGCCGGAGTCGGTGAGGACGAGAAGACCCGCGGTGGCGACGGCAACGGAGCTCGAGCGGAAGAACAGTGGCGCGAGGAGGAAGACGGGTGGATGGAGGCTCATCGGGCCGGACTACTTATAAGGGCAAGCTCATAAGTGGGCGCGAGAAACGAGGAGGCCACGGCGTGGTTATCTCACCATAAAAACGCCTCGATTTTCGGGATGGCAGTAAAGATAAGATCCGTTGCGGATATGGTGGAGTAAAAAATGGACTTAACGGAAGATGACGTCACGGCGGATTACCCGAAATCCAGAGGATGACGTCACGCCGGGTTATGGCCTTCACACAATTGTAAGCCGGAGATTTTCTGTCGAAAGGATTGAAGATTGACATGAGCCGGCTCAAATCAATCTGGGGCCTAATGTTGAGGATATAAACCTTAGAGTCACCCGCCCGGTGGGGCCGGGTTACTCATAAGGGTCATCACCTGAAGCCCGGCACTAAGCTTGAAGACGGTGGGCCAAAGATGGGCTTAAGACCCGGAGATGGCTTAGGGCCCGTAGTTACAACCGTCATTATGGTAGAACTTGTAGTGTAAGGCAAGAATAGTTGAGAGTCTGAGCCGGACACTCTTATGAGCCGGCCGGGACTCTGAGAGCTGCTGGGCATCAACCTCTCTATATAAGGGGACGACCCGACAGCGGTTTAGGGGTAAGAAAGATCTCGTCGAGAGCCAGACATAGCAGTTAAGCTCCCTGGTCATCGAAACCCTAATCAATACCACCTCAACTGGACGTAGGCTTTTACCTTCACCGTAAGGGGCCGAACCAGTATAAACCCTCGTGTTCCTTGTCCCGTTTAACCCCTTCAAGCTTCCTAGCAGCGATGGCTCCACGACTAAGTCCTAGCTTGAGGACATCTGCCGTGACAATTCCACGACACGCGCACATTTGAGGGCCGCTTCGTCGTCGAGCTCCTCCTCCTTGACGCCGCCTGTGAGCCCGGGCTCTGTCTTGATGACGGGGAGCCCCGGCTTCGGCTTGACGGCGGCGAGCCCCGGCTCCGTCTTTGGCTTGACGAAGCGCGGAGGAGCTGAGGAGGAGGCGCGCCGGCCACCCTCGTTGATGACGATGCCGGCGCTGAGGGCGCGCCGACCGAGCGACGTCTCCGTGGCGGGCTTGGCCTTGACGCCGAAGAGCGCCGGCGAGCCGGAGGAGTGGGAGGAGGAGCGGGAGGAGGAGGAAGAGGAAGAGAAGGAGGAGCCGAACCTCCTGGGCACCCACGGCCTGGCGCTCCGGCGAGGGGTCGGGACGGCCGCCGCGGCAGGGCATGCCAGCGGCGGGTTATTGCCGCCCTCTAGGTACTCCAGCACCTCGTGCAGTGTGCGACCGGGGACGCCCACCAGACGCGGCGGCCGTTGCTGTTCTTGACGCCGCCCACCACCAGCGCCCCGTTCGTGCACGCCCGCCGCTGCGTGTGCCGCCGCTGGAAGTAGTCCGCCCACGCCGCGTGGTTGTCGGCGGCGTACTGTGGGAGGGCACGCTGCTCCTCCGTCAGGGACGACCGCATGCGGTCGACCTCGGCGGCGAAGATGCCGGGGCGCGCTTCGACGTCGGGCACCGGGGGATAGGGCCGCCGCCGTTGCTGAGACTCCACCCCGTCAGCCCGACGCGCATGTCCGGCGGCGCCAGGATGTTGGCCTCGAACAGGAGCCACGCCTCCCACTCCTGGAGCGAGCGGCGGCCGAAGCCGTTGGCCACCACAACATCGCCGGGAAAGCGTTCGGCCATCGAAGGGAAGGGAAGGGGAGGAAAAGGAGTTGGCAGAGCTCGGCAACGGACCGGAGCTCGGTAGAAATTGGTGGCGGGTTTTGGGCTCGGGCTAGTGTGGCCAGTGGCGAGGGGGAGCCGCTGGTTTTTTAGCCCGCGCCGTGTGTACGCGTGACGCGCCGCCCGTGGGGAATCAATGGCAAGGCTGACCGGCGGCGGCCTTGCCATTGATTCACCGCGGGAAACCGAGGCGCTCTGGTGGAAGACGAGGCGTCGTGTCGCTGACGCGGCTGGCCCGCGGCTCTTTCGCACCAAAACGGCTCGCCCCGGCGCGCCGGGTTCGGCCTGGGCCCGCCGGCGCCATTTTCGAACCAAACCGGCGAAAAACGGGCTCCTTGGGGTGCGACTGGGCCGATTTTTGGGCGCCAGTGCGGCAAAAACGCCTGGGGAGGGCCTGTTGGGGGCGCGGCTGGAGTTGCTCTTACATAGGTTTATATGTGTGTGCGTGTGCGTGCATGTGTGACACACAGAGAGAGGGGTGAGCCCGTGCATAGAGAGGGGGGACCAGTATATAGAGAGTGATCAACACAAATTTAGTCCTCCGTAGAATATTTTAAACATATGTACCATGTAGATGCAAGCAATAATTGTGCCAGTAGTAACTAGTAGAGACAAAATTCTAAAAGTAACAATGTATTTAGTAACTACAAAAAACACAATAATATATTTATTAATTACAAAATTTATGAGTCATTAAATATATATAATGGTGTCACCAGTTTTTGTTGTGGCACAACGCTTAATACGAAATTTTCAAAAATTTAAGATGCTCCACATTGTTCCAACTATCCTTATCACCGCCCGCGGAGGAGGAGCACACGTGGATGTCCCTCTTGTTCTCACGCTCATACACATGGGGAAGGAACCTCCCTTATAAAGAGGTCCAACTCCCTCTAAACTAGCAATGTGGGACTAAACTTTAGTTCCACCTCTTGCCTTACACGAATGGGCTACGTGGGCCTTAAGGATTTATTAAGAATTTCTGAAACTGCTATTGGATTAGGCCCAAAATAGACAAAATTCCAGCAGGTACCAGTACTCGTTCCTCTCGTGCATGAGCTCCGCCTCATTCCACTGTGGCATCATGAGAATGTGCTTCTTGTTAGAGGTATCTCTACTTGCACCCCGGCAGCCCTGGAGTTGTGCGAAGATTGAGAGCGTGAGGTTGGCAGCGTTGAAGACGATGATGGGCAGAGTCTCAAACAAAATTAAAATTATTTATGAATTTGATAAAACAGTAGAAAATGTACAAGGTAAAAAAATATAGAAACAACAACAAAAAACAATGAAAAGTCAAGAGTGCATAACTAAGTATGCAAAATACAAAATCAATTGGAGACAACCTCTTTTTACAAAAATCGGGATGTGGCTCGTCCAACACTGGAATAATTGAAGTTAGGGATAAAATCGAGCCCAAAGCTGGTTATGGAACTGAAACCATGGCGTTTTTTCAGATGCCTGATAATGTTTGTAGGGAGGATCTCTCACAGCAGGACTCACGGATAGCTTTGGTTTCGATTTCTGGTGGTTCACTTTCTGCCAATATTGTGGAGGTGGAGGTGGCTAAGATTGCTCAGGTTCAGCATGAGTGGAATTGGGAGGCGGTGCCACATGGTGAGGATGCATTTCTGATGTCGTTTCCTAGTGAGGAGGTTTTGCAGAGGGTGACCGGTTTTGCAGTTTTCCTCAAGTCTCACAATGTCACCATCGAGTTCAAGCCTTGGAAGTCAGACGAGATACCACATCGTTTCGAGCTTATTCCTATTTGGGTACATGTGCACGGTGTGCCTCACGCTCTTCGTCATTTCTTGGGTCTTTGGGTGGTCAGCTCGGTTATTGGAGCTACTCTGGATGTCGATCTTCTATGTTTGCGTCGCAGAGGAATTGTTCGTATTCAGGTAGCGGTGCTGAACCTTGATGCTTTCAAGAGAAGCACAATTGATTCTCTTACTTCTGACGTGGTCGTTCAGAGAAGGGTTATGAGTTCCGGTACAGCCTGGAAAAAGAGGACTTTCGTGTTGATGCTTATTTTGTGCCTCGAGTATGGGAGCATGGGGATGATTCAGGAGGCGATAAGGGACATGAGAGGGATGACACGGTGGGGGGCAATGATACAAGTAAAAGGCCCAAACCCACTTCTTCATCATCCAACAACACCTCGGCCCCTCCTACCTCGGGCGGAGTGGTACCCATGCAGATGGCCATTGACGTCACACCGTCGAACCCTCATCGAGGCTTACCTGCCACAGCTGCTTCTTCGTCACTCATGGGGTCTTCTTCGTCGGTGCCGGCTACTTCGTCTAACATTGCTTCTCCGACGACGCTGGCGCCCAGGTCCTCGACGCCGCCATCACCGACTCACTGGTCGGCGCCGCCGCACCTCGACGACGGGGGTCACATGCGTCCCATACCGGAGGGGATGGCAACCGTGGTGGTGAATGCGAGCGCTCCATCGCCTACACCTGTCTCTCCGACTCGACGGGGAGTGATCTTCTCCCCGTCCATTCGTGCTTGCCAGGAGTCTGCCAGGGCGGAACTCCGCACGTTATCATCTACACCTCCGTCACCAGGGGGGCTTCGGCTTCCGATGCCGAGGAGGCTGAGGAGCAGCCCCTGCGATCTTCTTCTTCACCACCACAACAGCCTACTACGCCTCTCGGAGTCGTTGGGACAGGCTCAGCGTCCGATATTACTCCTTCGCTGCTGAGGCGCAGCGGGCGTTATTACGTCGGGACTGACGGTTCAGCAGCCACCGACGAGGACTCTATGGTGAAGGCCATGCGTAGGAGGGCTGCGCGCAACCTTGACTTCGAAGGTACACCCTCTCGCAAATCTTTTATGTCTTTTGATAAATCCAAAGTATCTTCAAATATCACTAGACTTGGAATGTCACTAGGACGTAATGAGAAAGAGATAGACTTTTCGGTTAGGGCCCTTAAACAAGTGGAGTTCGACCGGATTACGGTTGCTCCTAAGTTGTCGAGCTTTGTTGACCCTCTCGTGTCAGATGAGGAGGATGAGGATGCTGATGCCAATCATGAAGGCAAGCTTCTCTCTCATTTGGTTAAAGACACGACTGAAGTAGACTTTGACGATACTGTACGCGACACTACGCTTTGTGAGCTTGTCGCGTCGGTGCGTAAGAATAAGTCTAACTCAGGAAAGAAAAGAGGGCGCTCTTCTAAGAAGGCAAAGGTCTCTAAACAAAAATTGGTTCAGCATCAGAGGCATGTTTTGGAATAGCAGAGGTCTAGGTGACTTGGCTAAACACAAACACATTGCCGATTGTGTAAAGGATCATGCGTTGGACTTCGTGGCTATCACTGAGGCGGGAAAACGCGACTTTCCAACACGTGATCTGGACCACTTCTCATGTGGTTTGGACTACGAATGGCACGTCTTACCGCCGACCGGGAGGTCTGGTGGAATATTGCTAGGTATTAACTCTACGTACTTGCAACTATTGTCCACGTCAAAGGGGGAGTATCATATCAAATTCCACCTTCGAAACAAGTCTGACAATTTCCTTTGGAGCCTGGTAGCTGTATATGGCGCCGCTCAAGAGGAGTTTAAGTCTGCATTTCTAAAAGAACTTGTTAATACCTGTCGAGACAATCCCCACCCCATGTTAATCGGGGGGGGGGGGGATTTTAATATCCTTCGATATCAGCAGGAAAAAAACAATGACCGGTTTGATACAAGGTGGCCTTTCCTCTTTAATGCTGTTATCGACAGTCTGGATCTGAGGGAGATCACGATGTCTGGTCGTCAGTATACCTGGGGCAATAACCGATCGGTGCAAACCTTTGAAAAACTTGATCGGGTGCTAGTTACCACCGACTGGGAATATAAATATCCCCTAGCCTCGGTTCGGGCATTAGAAAGAATTGAGGCCTTATCGGATCACGCTCCATTGCTCACCGATTTTGGACAATCAATCCCAAGCTCTGACCGTCACCAATTTAAATTTGAATTGGGATGGCTCACTAGAGAGGGATTTCATGACCTGGTGAAGAAAGTGTGGGCACGCCAGCCTCGCGGTAACACACCCATTCAACGATGGAATAATCGAATTCGCGCATTGCGTCGATTCCTTCGTGGATGGGCCAAGCATACTGCTGGCATCTACAAAAAAGAAAAACTGCGACTATCTACCTTAATTGATTCCCTTGATAAAATAGCGGAGGTGAGACCTCTGTCTGCAGTTGAGATTGAGCAAAAAAGCAAGCTAAACGAGCAGATAGCCCGCCTACTACGTGAGGAAGAGATTAAATGGTACCAACGTTGCAAGGCCGATTTGCTTGTGCAAGGTGATGATAATACGAAATACTTTCAAATGCTTGCCAATGGCAGACATAGAAAGAAACGCATATTCTCCCTTGACCAGGAGGAAGGCCGAATTGAGGGGGACGTACCACTTAGAACTTTTATTACTAAGTACTACAAAGAGCTTTTTTGACCTTCAGCTGAATCAAATTTTCAGCTGGATGAATCCATTACTCATGACATTCCTCAAGTTACGGAAGCGGAAAATGAATTCCTAACGTCCCCGTTCTCTGAGGAGGAAATTCGAACCGCGGTGTTTCAAATGGAACACAACAAGGCTTCGGGTCCGGATGGCTTTCCCGCAGAGTTCTATCAATGTTTTTGGGACGTCATTAAGGCAGACTTGGTTCAGTTGTTTCACCAACTGCATGCTGAAGACCTTGACATTTCTCGTTTAAACTTTGGGGAAATTATCCTATTGCCTAAGATGAAGGAGGCTAGTCGTATTCAACAATATCGTCCAATTTGCCTTCTGAATGTAAGTTTTAAAATCTTTACGAAGGTCGCAACTAATCGGTTGAACGGGGTGGCTGACCATGTCGTGAAACCCACTCAAACAGCATTTATGCAAGGCCGGAACATATTAGATGGGGTGGTCGTCTTGCACGAAACTGTACATGAGCTTCACCGAAAAAAGTTGAATGGTGTCATTCGTAAAATAGATTTGGAAAAAGCCTACGATAAGTTTAAGTGGCCCTTTCTGTTGCAAACGTTGCGCATGAAGGGGTTTTCACAAAAATGGTGTCGTTGGGTAGAGAGCTTTGTCTCTGGAGGCAGTGTGGCTATAAAAGTTAATGATGACGTTGGCAACTATTTTCAGACAAGGAAGGGGCTTCGCCAAGGGGACCCCGCTTCTCCTATTTTGTTTAACATTGTGGCCGACATGCTAGCTACCCTTGTTGAGCGGGCTAAGCTGGACGGTCAAATTAGTGGTGTCATTCCACACTTGGTAGAAGATGGTCTATCTATTCTACAATATGCGAATGACACTATTCTATTCATGGATCATGATCTAGATAAGGCAAGAAATCTCAAGTTGCTCTTATGTGCTTTTGAGGAACTTTCTGGTCTCAAAATTAATTTTCATAAGAGCGAACTTTTTTGCTTTGGCGATGCTGCAGAATCAGCACCTGAGTATGCTGAGATTTTTGGATGCCAGCTCGGGCAGTTTCCGATTCGATATCTGGGTATTCCCATACACTATCGGCGCTTAACTATCGCTGAGTGGAAGCATGTGAAAGAGAGACTTGAGAAACGCTTAGCCAGTTGGAAGGCCAAGCTCTTGTCTTACGGGGGACGATTGATCTTGATCAATTCAGTTCTAAGCAACATGGTTTTATATATGTTGTCATTCTTCCACCTACCGAAAGGTGTTCTCCAGCGACTAGACTACTTTAGATCCAGATTTTTTTGGCAATGCGATAACGAATCCAAGAAATATCGACTGGCTAGGTGGAGCGTATTATGCAGACCTAAAAGTCAAGGGGGGCTGGGAATCCAAGACCTTGAGATTAAAAACATTGCTCTTCTCAGCAAGTGGGTTTACAAACTACTCACTGAGAATGGAGTATGGCAGGAAATCATTCGCAACAAGTATGTGGGATCCAATGCCATTTCTCAAGTTCATTGGAAACCTGGGGATTCGCATTTCTGGAGTGGTGTGATGAAGGCCAAGGAATTCTTTTTCCAATTTGGGACCTTCTCAGTTAGGGACGGTTCTCAGGTTCGATTCTGGGAAGATTTCTGGCTAGGGAATAACCCACTAATGGTGCAATATCCGAGCTTGTATAGGATTGTTAGACATAAATTCGTCACAATCAAACAAGTTTTAGGACAAGAAAACCCTGATATTTCTTTCCGTAGGGACCTTTTTGGCCCTCGCCTGGCAGCATGGAATGAATTACTCACTCGCCTGGAGGACATTCAACTGTCAGGTGAGCCGGACATTTTTCGATGGAACTTGCATCAGAATGGCAAATTTTCAGTAAAATCCATGTATGATGCAATGGTTCATTGTGATGTTCCAGTTGATAACAGGAAATTGTGGAAGCTCAAAATCCCTCTAAGAGTGAAGATTTTCCTCTGGTTTCTTAACAGAGGAGTCATCCTAACTAGAGACAATCTGGCACGACGAAACTGGCATGGTTCCAAGATATGTGTCTTTTGCCAACATGACGAGTCTATTAAACACTTATTTTTTGAGTGTAAGTTCGCTCGGGCAGTTTGGGCCATAGTTCAAGTAGCTTCGAATCTATACCCACCACGTAGTGCACGGAACATGTTCGGCAACTGGTTGCGGGGTATTGATAAACAATTTTCTGCACATATTCTTGTGGGAGCGGCGGCCTTATGCTGGGCACTGTGGCTTACCAGGAATGATGTGATTTTTAATAACAAATGTGTCTCATCTCCTATGCAGGTTATTCATGTGTGTACACGATGGCTCCGTACTTGGTCTATCCTGCAGAGGCCGGAGGACATAGACCTTTTTATGATAGCGTCTACACGGCTGGAGCATACGGCCAGGGAGGTTTTCTACCCCCATGGATGGCGGTGTGACCTACGCATAGGATCTGCCACTCCTTAGGCTGGACATGTTTTTTTTTATTGGCATTGTATCAAATTATTTTTGCTTTTAGGGTATTCTGGAATTTTTTGGCTGTGTGCATCTAGCTATGCAGAGGCCGGGCTTTCTTTCGATGCGATTGTATCACCTCCATATATCTATTCAATGAAATGTCCTTTATCGAAAAAAAAACAAGTATGATGTACCTCCACCACTTCATAAGTGCATCGGTTGTCCTACATTTTGTGACGTTGTAATGGTGCAACCTTGATGTTTTATGTGTTCGTGATAGGAGTGCTACAACAACACGTGGCACCTTTTCTTAATCCTCTATTCCAAAGGGCAGCTCCAACGACGACTCGTAAACCGCCGGTAACTGTCCGGACCGCACGGTCTGGACATGTTGTGCCATCCAACACGGTCCTCCATCGTTCTATAGGGCGGTTCAGACACACTTTCTCCTGCAAACCAGAGAGAAACTAGGAGGGGCTTTGTCGGTGTCCGGACTATAGCCACGCCTACCTCTGGCCACCCTCGCCCACCCGAAACCCTCTTCTTTCGCCCGCGCACGTTCCCGCCTGGCACCAGCTACCCCCATTCATGCTGTTGTAGAGCGGCTGCTCCATATTGAAGTCGGCCCAGAGCGGACGTGACCTCTCACTATTAGGTGTCATCATATATAGCGAACATAAATAATCTTCCTTCAACCCTTTTATAATCATGTCGTGAAATGCATGGAAATAATTTGAAGCATTGTTCTGTGATTAGGGTCAATTTGTGTTTGATAAATTGTGTTGTGATGTGGTCATTTTATAATTGGCTGTGTAAAGCAAACGATGAAAGGATGAAAAGAGTAGGCCAAATAATCACTAAAATAGAAAAAAACTACCAGGGGTAAATGGGAGCATGATTTAACATTTGAAAAGAAATGAAATGAAACAAAAACCAAAACAAAATATAATAGTGAAGGTTTCTAAGAAATAATGAATTAGTGGCATTGCTATTATCATATAAGAAGAAGAAAAATGAAGCAAAAACTGAACAAAATAAACATAATGAAGTTTTCTAAGGAATAATGAATTAGTTTCATTGACATACCCTTTAAGAACAAAGAAAAGAAAATGAAAAAAATCTAAACCTAGCTTGCTTTGCATTGGAATCAATCCAGCTGCCTGACCCAAATACATATCATACTTGTGTGTCTAATTGAAATCAAGCCAAGTCGTGTGTGCGCGCCTCGAAACCAAGGAAGTCGTGTGTGTGTCTGTGTGTGTGCCAGCGCCGTGCAGGTTTCATCCGTGCGTGCAATCCTCACTGGAGGTCGTCCAGTCGGCCTCCCGCATCATGCCGCCGTGCTCACGCACGTCAGGAGAGGCTCCCAGCGTGCAGTCCTACATGGAAAGTTGGCCTAGCCGGCAAGGGCGGCGGCGGGGTATCTCTCCCCTACGCACGATCTGGCTGGCACGGGACGGCCTATGCATGAAGTGGCGCCGGACTACCGTGAGGTTCGGCGGCGCTGCGGGCGGATCCTGGCAGCGGCGTGCACGACGCGCCGCTGGCTGGAGTCCACGTTTGCAGCGCGGATTGGCGGCTGCGGGAGCGCCAGGAACTGGTGGCTGCGTGAGCCGTCGCGTTCGGGTAAGATCTTTAGCGATCTGGCGCTTGGACGCCGGCGACCAGTGCGGGGTGGTGGTACTCGTCGTTGCCAAGGTTGGATTCTCTGGATCTGGAGCCTGGACGGATCTGCACTAGAGTCGCCCCATGGTGCTTTCTTCTCCGGATGGTTTCGTTTCTCAGTTTGTGGCCAGATCCGGAGCAGACAGAGGTTGGTGTACAGGTTGGGGACCGGAGGAAACTTTGATCGGCTAGCTCGACCCGGCATCGGCGACGGCTTTGGCGTCGTTACCCTCCTTGGAGGCGAAGCCGAGGTCCCCTTCTATCCACCTCTGACCCACTACCGGACGAAAGTCCAAAATCCGTCTTGGATTGGGCAGCGGCGGCGTCCTTAGCGCCGTGTCCTCCATGGAGGCGCCATCTTGGGAGGCTTGGGTGTCCGAGGGAGAGGTACTGTGGTTGGTGGGCTCTACATGGTAGTTCCTGCGGCCGCGACGGTGTGGAGGTCGGCAGGTGGAGCGGCGTTGGATCTACCGCGTCGACGACGACGAGTATTGGCGGCATGGTCTAGCTGATTCTCGACGACGGATGTGTCTGGATGGACGTGCGCAGGAGGAGGAAGCTGTCTGGCGTCATGGTGGCGCTGATGGCAGACAGGCCTGGCAAGGGCGGTACATCATTTTTGCTCTGAGGATGGACCGAGGGATGATGGAGGTGACGGAAAATTATTTCATCTTTTCCACACAAGAGTGATAGTATGTGCCATCGGTCCCCTAATAAGAAACTAAACATGGTTGCTCTTAGGATTGTTGCATTCTCAACTCGCATAGTGCATTCATCGGCAGCAAACTCATTCAAGTAGAAGTTCTGTACTACCATGATTAGAAGTACGTACCATTGGGTAATTAATTTTGCCAGCGTCACCATTGGTCACCGCGGCAATTAATGCTGAATCGTGGTGTCAAGCAGAGACTTTGTCTTGCTTTGCATTGCAGAGGCATGTCACTGCTTCAGCTGTAGCGCAACCAGCGTTCGGTGCATCTGCTGGCATCTGTATCTCTCGTCTTGGAGCTAACAGTAGGCTATAAATGGCCATGGTGAGCACCCAGCGTCTTACACAGAACCACCAGCACCAGGCACAGTCCATGGCAATGATGGCCAAGCTCGCCGTTGTGCTTGCGCTGCTCGGCTGTGCGCTGCCTACGTGTGAAGCAGGGTACGGCTATCAGAACCTAACACCTCCTCCCCCATCGACGTCTAGCCCCCTCTGCCCACCCGACGCTATCAAGCCCTCCGCGGCCCGCCCCTTTGTTATCAAGCCCGCCGCCTTCGCAAATACTATGAAGGCCCCCGCCGCCCCAAATACTATCAAAGCCTCCGCCGCCTATCCAGATAATTTCAAACCCCCCACCCACCAAGATAGTATTAAAGCCTCCGCCACCCAAAGAGATAATATCAAGCCCGGCGTCCCACCACAAAGTATCAAACCTCCGCTGCCCATCAAGATAATATCAAGCCCTCCACCCATCCAGATACTATCAAGGCCTCCGCCTCCTATCTAGATAATATCAAAGCCCCCACCGCCATAATATCTAGGACCCCTTTGTCCACCCATCTACTATCAAGGCCCTCGCCACCCACCCAGATAATATCAACCCCTCTCCGTCCACCAGATAATATCAACCCCTCTCCACCACGACCATCATCCTCACCTAGCTGCCCGCGCCCGCCCCGATATTAGCAAGACCTCCACCTCCCACGTTGAGGTTATCAATTCATCAGCCACTTATCTCAAGGACTCCACAACCACCATCAATACCAAGCCCTCCGCCCCTTGGCACCGAGCCCTCCACCGCTGGTACCTAAGTCATCTGGTCGTTAAGTCATATGTTGCATTTTCATGACACCAGACTAAAGTAAAGCGGTTTGCACTGCTTAGATGAAGAATTAACAGGACAAGTTCATGCAACATTGGTGAGGTTGGGTGCCAGCGTGTGAGAGCCTGGCTTAATAGAAATGATAGACTACTCATATCAACAAGGAATTCCTTCTTTTCCGGTAGCCCATTCGAAAAGAACTTCAAAGTTAAGCATGCTTGGGTTGGAGTAATTTTAGGATGGGTGAGCAACCGGGAAATTGGTCTTGGGTGTGCATGAGTGAGGACAAAGTGCGCAGTAAAGATTAGTGTTGGTCTGTAAGGCCAGTCTAGTTCCCGCCAGGTGTAACGGGGCGCTACACAGCGATTTTAAGACCATGGGCAACAACGAGATCACATAGAGCTCGCATGTTTGATCGTTAGGGTGGCTAAGCCGATCAGTGATCAAAACTTTGTTGGCCCTTCGGAATTACGAATAAACTCGTGATTCCCCTTGGGATTTTCATTTTTTTAATGTTACAATGTTCTTTACATACCCACACCCTTTAATTATAGTATGCATTCTTTCATTACTTGCACTTGGACCATTGTGTTTTCCAACCTTTTCTTGTGAATCTTGTTTGCCCAAAGACCCAAAAATCCACTGGGTTCCTAACTACTAAGGTCTATATCGTGCATTCCATCTATTATATATTACGAAAGCACCCAGAAAATGCCATGTTTGTCCACGTAAGCAAAACTATATGCACCCTTTCGATCTCGCATGATCATTGGGGCATCTTGAATTGTTCATAGAAAATCATAAATCATAATACAAACAACTTATATTATATATAAAGCACCAGTGGTAGCAGGTGGTGTTCGCGAAGGAGGAGCGGCATTGCATTTGACACGTCGACAACGGCGGGTCTCAGCGGCATGGAGCAGCGGGGTCTCGCTGTTGGGCGTGTGTTGATGGACGAGCGCAGGATGGTGGCGTTGTCTGGCGTCGTGGTGACGTTGACGACAGCGAGACCGGGCAAGGTTGATGTGTCAGTACAGCTCTGAAGATGGAGTGGTGGCAGTTGGCGGCGGCGGCCTCTGAGAACACCGGACCGGTGTGTGCCCCATACCTGGCAAGTGGCTTGGTTGGGACCTCAGGTCTTACATGTTAGGCTTGGCTGCGAGGTCTGTTTGGTATTAGGCCCAGACTATCAGCATCCCTTCATCTATTAGATAGGAGTAGCGATAGTTGTTACCTAGACGGTGGCTTCAGACTTACTGTTGTATTTCTTTGTAAGGTCTTTTGAGAATAATTAATAAAGTAGCTACATGCATCGCCCAGATGCAGAGGTCGGGGCTCTTCCTCCTTTTCTAAAAAAAATATATAAAGATTACTCTCTTGTTAGGTGAGACATAAAAAATTAATATCCGATGGAACCTGTGAAGCTAAGAGAAAACTATGCTTGAAAGTTTGTAAAAATTCTGAAAAAAGCACAGTATGTTGGAGAGATGATGTTCTACAAGTATGTTCGGTAGAACGGCCTCGTTGGCGGTGTACTAGCCCCGCCGCCGCCGGCATGATGCAGCGACGCTAGCTGCAGCTCAAGGCAGGCATCGCTAGGGCGTTGAGAGCCTCCCGTCGGCGCTAAAACAAATATAGTACCATACCGCTAGCCGTGGACAGCGTGCACCAGGATATAGCCCGAGCGATGCTATACACACGATGAAACTCCAGCCGACGTGTGCACGATCCCATGTGGCAGCACAGCAGCGCACGTACATGCAGGAGGGAGTTGGTTTTTCTGTCCGCTGATGCATGCATACTGTGTATCGTTCGCAGATCGTGCAGTCCGTGTCGTGTGTGAAGCCATTTCGATATAGCCCTGCCTCTGGTCTTGTGCACTAGCCGGGGGTGGTGCTGCACGGGAAAATATCATGTGCTACAGGAGCACCTAAGCTCCTCAGCCGTTGGATCTATAATCTAACGTTCATCTAGGGATGCGCTGGATTTGATTGTAATAACGGACTTCTAGGAGTGTTTTTTTGAATAAATGTGTGAGCTCTCTTCTTGGCCTTTGGATTTTAGATCAAACGGCTGAGAAGCTCCCGGAGCATCTAAGTTTAGGTGCTCCCGGAGCACCAGATATCTTCCCGGTGGTGCACGCCTGTGACTCCAGCTTCGGAGGGCGGGCTGGCATTTGGGGGCGGGCTCTGGGTTTGGGCTCGCGAGCCTGCATATTTATTCTTTAACACGAACACGACGGACTTCGTGGCCCAAAAGAGATGCGTGCAACAAGACATGACATCTCCGATCGAGGGGTCGTGTTAAAAGTGGCCTGAAAGTTAAGTAGGCCGGGATGTTGCCCGACCTTCTACTGGTTATTTTTTTTTAAGACAACGTCGCGAAGCTTTATTAATTCGTCACAATGTTTACAGGGACGGATGGTAAATTTCCGGGATGCCCTAACCAAACATGGCGGCCATCACCGAGAGAAAGAGCATGCTTCGCTAGGTTGTGAGCTTCATAATTAGAGCTCCTAGATTCATGACTAAAATTGCAAAAATCGAAAACCGAAGAGTGTTCTGTTATTTCATGTATAATAGCACCGTAAGTAGCCAGGTTCTTCTTGTGTATCTCCTCCACCACGGCCTTGCAGTCCGACGCAACCTGGATACGTCTCAAATATAGGTCCTCTGCCAACGCAAGAGCTTCTCTAATGGCAAGAGACTCGAGGGTCGGAGGGTCCGTGATGTTCTTGAAACGAAGAGCCGAAGCCCTCAAGAAAGCTCCATCTTGATCCCTGCAAATCACCCCCACTGAACCGTACCCTCGCCTTGACACAACAGCATCGACGTTCATCTTGGCGTTGCCTGACAAAGGGGGTATCCAGCGTTGTGTTCTCTGCACTGCTGGCGCCGCTTGCACTGGAACTTTGGTATTCATCACATCAAGTTCTCGCAAGTAACTGGATATAAACTTGTTTACAGAGTGTGGAGATTGGAATATATTCTCATGTATTGCTTTCCGCCTAACGCCCCAAAGCGCCCAGAGGGTAATCACCATAAGATCAAAAAGATCCTTCTTCAGAGTTGCATGCAAAGCAAACAGCCACTCTTTTGGGCTGTCTTCTTCCCGAGCTAGCATATGTTCTAGCAACTCATCAGGTGCCAAAGCCCACATACTCGCCGCCATGGGGCACTTCAATAACGCATGCTTCCATGTATCGACAGCTCCGCATAACAAGCAGGTGTTCTCTGTAGCCATGTGGCGATGCTCCAGAACTGTTCCCGTCGGTATCGAATGTTGTGCTAACCGCCACACAAACATCTTGAGCTTTGAGGGGACTTGTAGGTGCCAGATCATTGTCCATTTGTTGGTTTCGCTGTGATCATATGACGTCCCTCCCTCCTCGTTCAGCTATGCCTCGCGGCTATGTTTTGTTTTCATTATCATACGGTACGCCGACCTGACACTGAAACTTCCTCGGGTCTCCTCATGCCAAGCCCAAAAGTCCACCACTCTCCGTGTACATAATGGAATTTGAAGAATAGCTTCTGCATCAAAATGCATAAAAACTGTCCGGACTAGACCTTCGTTCCAGCTTGCTGAAGTAGCATCAATTAATTCTGCCACTCTTCTAGGAGGGTTCGGTATTAGTGAAGTGATTGGCCGCTTAAAACTATCCCTTGGAATCCAGTTGTGGCGCCATATATCTGTAGTTTCTCCATCGCCTACTCTGCGGATAAGCCCCTGAGCCAGTATATCACGACCATCCAATATGGCCCGCCTTATTTGTGAAGGATGCGCTCCCAATTCGGCATGTAGCAACGAGCAATCCGCAAAATAAACTGCCTTCAAAATCCTTGCACTGAGAGACGCATTATCTGTTAAAATCCTCCATGCCTGTCTTGCTAGGAGAGCGAGGTTAAATATCTCCAAGTCTCTGAATCCTAGTCCTCCCAAATGCTTTGGCATGGTTAAGATGTCCCATGCCACCCAGCTAGGTTTCTCCTTCCGTGCTTAGATCCCCAGAAGAACTGTCGTACATAGAAGTGATACTTTCACATAGTCCTCATGGCAATCTGAAACAAGACATTGAATATACTAGAATTGCTTGTGCTACTGATTTGATTAGTACTTCCTTACCCGCCGAAGAGAGTAGCTTCTCCATCCATCCTTTAATCTTTTCCCAAACTCGGTCTCGAAGATATTTAAAGGTCCTGTTCTTCGAGTGACCAACATCCGTCGGCATACCCAAATAGTGTTCATTCAACGATTCATTGTGAACATGCAGATTGTTTTTGACAGTCTCTCTCACTGCCGCAGGGCAACCTTTACTAAAAAATGGATGATTTCTCATTGTTAATCCTCTGTCCAGAGGCATTGCAGTATGTATCAAGCAGGTTTGACACAACGACTGATCCTTCCCCACTGGCCTTGAAAAGTAGCAGGCTATCATCCGCAAACAGGAGGTGGTTAACGGTTGGAGCCGTAGGGGCCAGCTGAAGACCTGTCAAAGACGACTAAGAACTTGATTTAAGGAGGCACGAAAGGCCCTCTGCTGCAATCAAGAATAAGTAGGGGGAGATCGGGTCTCCCTGCCGGATACCCCGTGTAGGATTAAAAGAGTCAAGTCTTTCACCATTAAAGCATACTGAAAAGGAAACTGAGGTTACCATGCCCATAACAACATCTATCCAGCGATGATCGAACCCCAGTTTTGTCATTATGCCCCTCAAGTAACTCCACTCCAGTCTGTCGTACGCCTTCATCATGCCCAGCTTTAGGGCACAGAAACTGTTGGATTTTGCTCTCGACCTCTTCATGAAATGCAAACATTCATACGCACATATGATATTGTCTGTGATCAATCTCCCAGGGACGAAGGCTGATTGTTCTTCAGAAATTATATCAGGCAAAATAATTTTCAATCTGTTCGAAATCACCTTAGAGGCTATCTTATACAGGACGTTGCATAGACTTATGGGCCGAAACTGAGCAAGTACCGTTGGATTATTTACCTTGGGAATCAATACCAGCACTGTGTCATTTATGGACGTCGGGCTCTCTTCACCTCTTACAATTCTGAGTACAATGTTGGCAACTTCATCACCACACACATCCCAGTGACGTTGATAAAAGTGGGCCGGAAAACCATCAGGTCCCGGTGCTTTGGTAGGGAACATCTGAAATAGAGCAATTTTGACCTCCTCCTTGGTGTATGGCGCGCACAAACTCGCGTTCATTTCTTCTTTAACTTTCCGCGGCACATGAGCTAAAACCGCCTCCATATTCTGTACTCCCTCAGAAGTATATAAAGACTGGTAAAAAGCATTAGTTAATGCTTTTAGCTCATCAGGATCAGAAATCTCCACTCCTAGAGAATTCTGCAGCGCCTTAATCATGTTCTTCTTCCGTCGAAGGCTGGCTCGGAGGTGGAAATTTTTTGTGTTTTTGTCTCCAGCAGATAACCACTCCACCCTAGCTCTTTGGCGCCACATGATCTCCTCCCTGTGAAACATCTCAATCAGCCGCTCATTCACTTTTAGCTCGACATGGGAAGGCCCCATCCTCAATGGGTCATTCTTGAGTTCTTCCAGCATTTGTTTTAATTTTTTTATCTCTTTCCTCACACTTCCGAAAGTGTCACGACTCCATCTCCCCAGATCCTTGGCTAAATCTGTTAGCTTGTTCCTCAGCTCAAACACCGTTGTGCAGGAAGGACCCGCGTCCCATCCTTCCTATATCATGTCCCGGAAGCTTTCATGTGTTTCCCACATTGTCTCATATCTGAACGGTTTCTGAAAACTAGTTGTGTTCCCTGCCTCTCGCTCTATCAAAAGCGGAGAATGGTCGGAGGTAATGCCCACCAAGTGAGATACCGAGGCCAAAGGAAACCTAGCTAACCATGAAGCACTCACTAGAGCTCTGTCAAGTCTGCATCTAGTATAGGTTCCTCCCGTCACCTTCTTTTCAAAAGTCCAAAATTTGCCTTTGTAACCCAAGTCAATCAACATGCATACATCTAGAGCCTCCCGGAAAGCCTGAATCTGTGCGTTGCTGCGCTGTCCAACACCTTGGTGTTCATCCGAACGCAACACTTCATTGAAATCACCGACGCAGAGCCAAGGAAGTGCACTCAAAGTACTAATGTTTTTCAGTGTTGTCCAGGTTTGGTGCCTCAAATTGGCTTGTGCCTCTCCATATACGCAAGTCGGCCTCCACTTCTGTGTATTTTGTTCCTCAACTGAAACATCAAGATGGTAAACAGAATAACCAAGAATTTCCACTTTTATTGAATTGTTCCAAAACAAACCTATTCCTCCACTTCTACCTTGACTACTAACCGCATAGGAGTTATCATAACCAAAAGTATTCGCTAATGCTTCTACCCTTGCACTATCCATTTGTGTTTCCAGAATACAAAAAAGGGTAGGGGCAAATTGCCTCGCGAAGTCACGAAGCTCACGAACTGTCGCCGCTTTGCCCACGCCACGGCAGTTCCAAACGAAAGTATTCATTGGGCCCGGTGGCGCCCCTCGAAGGAACACACCAAAGATGAGACGACCGTGCCAGAGCTGCTCCTTTTCCCCGCATCTTCACTTCCTGTTTCTGCATTGGTCTTGGCCCTCTTTTGGTCTTGACTGCTACATGGGCTTAGGGGAACAGACTGGGTTGGGGGCAGCGCTAGCATAGCCCCTTGGGAAGTGTCGTTTACATTGCTGGGCTGTTGCATTGCGTGCTTCTCTCCCTTCACCCTCTTCCTAATTATATTCAGCCTCAGCCATCACCTCGTCATCTCCATGGCCAACCTCATCTTTCCAATCACCACTCCCATCAGGATCCGAACGAGAGCTTGTTCCTCGTCCAGCGCGTCCCCCTCGTCGTCCTCCTCTGCATCCCCGGCCTCCTCCCGGGCCCTGTCCAGTACTCATCACCCAGCTTGCCCTGAGATCCTTGAAAACAAGAGCTGAAGGAGGGTGTAAACCACTTCCATGTTCTTTGAACAAATGCCCCAACATACCACAAACCGCACACCAGTCGGGCAGTTTCTCGTATTTTAGCCTGTATATCTGGCGCTTCCTTTATCATCGATACTGCGTTCTTCAGAGGCTTATTTACATTGATCCGAACCCAGACGCGGTGAAAGTTTCCCGCGAAGTCATGCGATTGTGGTTCAGCAAAAAGAACTTCTCCCACCTTTGAAGCTAGGGAGGGCACTAGATGAGCATACAGGGGAGGTACATCATGCATCTGCACCCATATCTCGATGGTGTCAAGCTGGACTGTAGACGGCTTCACCAAGCCATCGTACGGTTTAATGATCACCGGATCACCAAGGAAGTGCCATGGGCCATCTTGTGTTATTCTTTCCCAATCGCCCAGGCATGAAAACTGCGTCGTATACAAGTTATCTTCCAGAGGTTTGAACTGAACTTCCTGGGCGAGATCCCATGCTGCTCGCATGTTCCTGAAGAACCAAAACTGGCTATAGGTTTTAGCGGTATGAACCCTAACAAGCGCTATCCAACGCGCCGCCTCATCTGGTGCCTCCTTCTCATCGAAAACCACATCATCGAGGTCCTCCTCCCGGAGCCCTAACTCTGCCATAGGTGCTGCCACATCATCTGGCTCCATAGCCCCCTTTGCGGCTGGCCCCGAAGATCCGTTAGATGCCATGAAGACTCGAAAACCTAGCCCGATCGGAAAGAGCGACGCGGGCCTTGAGAGAAACCCTAGACCCCCCCCCTTCCCCCGTCCTTCCCTTGACCAGCGAGCACACACGGCACCCCCGATCCAAGGGAGAAGTCCGGGGATCTTGGCGGAGGCAGGGCATGGCAATTTCTCAACGGCGGCGACTCCAATCGCCCCGAGAGGAAAAGAACCCTAACATGAGGGAAGCACATCCTTCTACTGGTTATATGCTCTGCCGGGTTATGCTCCCAGTCGAAGCCCAACTTCTGGATGGTTATCCATCCGGCCATCCATGTGTACGTGGGTGCGCTCATCTCAACGCCCCTTCCGATGCCAGCTTTTTCTTTTCTTCTTTTAACTGCAACGAACAATCCCAAACAGTATAACTTCATTATTCATGAGCCTTTAGCACCGAACTGCCAAACAGTATAACATCACCAAGTGACCATTGTTTTTCTTGCCTACCAAAAGGATATGAGTTGGAACTTCAAGTTTCACATGTTTGCCTAGCAGCACCTTTCTAGCATATACCTACAATAAAAAACATACCAATCTACAAATGGGTGGCCATAGCTCCAAGGAAAGAGGCCCTCGCATCTTGTTGGGGATATTCCCGAGGGGCGAGACCCGGCCAGAGAAAGACCTGGCCTGAGGGTATGACCCGGTCTGGGACGAGACCCACCAAAACATCAAGGGTGGCCAGACAGGGCTGCTAAAGGGATAACTATGTGCAGGAAGGAGACTCGGCCCAAGGGAGAAGGGCCGGCTTACAGAACCTTGAGCGGTAGGACAGCCGCCTTACATGGAAGGCACGCGGTACGTGGAGTAGGACTCCTAATTTGAGTAGAACCAAGATATGTTGTAAAACCGGGGCCCCGACTAGTATATAAGGGGGGAGGGGTCCCTCGGTTGTCCAAGGGACATAATTTTTTAGCTCTCGAGACTAGATGGTGAAACATGACCCTTTAATCGAGATCATCATCATCAATGGCAATCTAGCAGGAGTAGTCTTTTACCACAGCCTTTTATCTACGTTGGATCACCCGACATTGTCTTTTCGTTGCCTCTCACGGAAATCAAGTCCAGAACTTTCACAGTTTGCACAGAATCTTCAAATCAAGTCCAAACGCCAAACCGGCACAGACCCAAACACGTATACACACGTACTTCCTGATTTAATCATAACCTTTCGTGTAGGTAGGCTTGTCCCTTGACCGCGCACTTGTCACCTTTCCTTTTAATAACTTTTTTGAACCGCTCATGCATGTATCTCTGGACTCCTGCGCTAATAACACTTAATTGTTACTGATTATTTCCTTGCGCGATCCATGCCATCCACAGGACCTGCTGCACGCAACCAAGTACTTGGCGCGTCTCTCCTACACAGCACACTAACTTTCCTTCTCTCAATGCGCTCACCTCGGGAATAATCCACCACTAATCCGACGAAGCTTCCCGTCCAGAACCCCTCCAACCGTCCTCCTCCCCTCCGCCTCCCATCCCGTCCAGATCCCCTCCGCCTCCCGTCCACCTCCCCACCAGATCCCGTCCACCTCCCTCCCGATCCCCTCCACCTTCCGTCCGCCTCCCCTCCTGCCGCCACCGGATCCCGGCCGGGTAAAGCCCGTGCGGGGGGATGATGGCGGCAGCGAGGCGTCCCTCCGTCGCGGCTTGGAGGCGTGGCTGTGACTGTGCATCTTGAGTGGGCGCCTTGGGACGACGTGTGTGCGTCCATGGCGCCGGTCACGCAGCGATGAGACCTCCTCTACCTTTTGATGTCTTCATCGTCGATCGAAAGAGATCTGGTCGGTCGGTGTTGCCTCGCGGTGGCTTCCCATCGACGGATCAAGTGGAGGAGGAGATGGTGGCTTAGCTGCTGAAGCGGGTGAGGATGCCACCATCGTCGGCGGTTGATACGTCTCCGTCGTATCTACTTTTCCAAACACTTTTACCCTTGTTTTGGACTCTAACTTGCATGATTTGAATGGAACTAACACGGACTGACGCTGTTTTCAGCAGACTTTCCATGGTGTTATTTATGTGCAGAAACAAAAGTTCTCAGAATAACCTGAAACTCCACGGAACGTCTATTTGGAAATAATAAAAAATCCTTGCAAAAGATGAAGACCAGGGGGCCCACACCCTGTCCACGAGGGTGGAGGGCGCGCCTACCCCCTAGGGCGCGCCCCCTACCTTGTGGGCCCCCTGGAGCTCCTCCGACCTCAACTCCAACTCTATATATTTGCTTTCGGTGAGAAAAAAATCAAGGAGAAGAATTCATCGCATTTTACGATACGGAGCCGCCGCCAAGCCCTAAAACCTCTCGGGAGGGCTGATCTGGAGTCCGTTCGGGGCTCCGGAGAGGGGAATCCGTCGCCATCGTCATCATCAACCATCCTCCATCACCAATTTCATGATGCTCACCGTTGTGCGTGAGTAATTCCATCGTAGGCTTGCTGGACGGTGATGGGTTGGATGAGATCTATCATGTAATCGAGTTAGTTTTGTTAGGGTTTGATCCTTAGTATCCACTATGTTCTGAGATTGATGTTGTTATGACTTTGCTATGCTTAATGCTTGTCACTAGGGCCCGAGTGCCATGATTTCAGATCTGAACCTATTATGTTTTCATGAATATATGTGAGTTCTTGATCCTATCTTGCAAGTCTATAGTCACCTACTATGTGTTATGATCCGGCAACCCCGAAGTGACAATAATCGGGACCACTCCCGGTGATGACCATAGTTTGAGGAGTTCATGTATTCACTATGTGCTAATGCTTTGTTCCGGTACTCTATCAAAAGGAGGCCTTAATATCCCTTAGTTTCCGCTAGGACCCCGCTGCCACGGGAGGATAGGACAAAAGATGTCATGCAAGTTCTTTTCCATAAGCATGTATGACTATATTCGGAATACATGCCTACATTACATTGAGGAATTGGAGCTAGTTCTGTGTCACCGTATGTTATGACTGTTACATGATGAACCGCATCCGGCATAATTCTCCATCGCCGATCCAATGCCTACGAGCTTTTCACATATTGTTCTTCGCTTATTTACTTTACCGTTGCTACTGTTACAATCACTACAAAACACCAAAAATATTACTTTTGCTACCGTTACCACTACTATCATGCTACTTTGCTACTAAATACTTTGCTGCAGATATTAAGTTATCCAGGTGTGGCTGAATTGACAACTCAGTTGCTAATACTTGAGAATATTCTTTGGCTCCCCTTGTGTCGAATCAATAAATTTGGGTTGAATACTCTACCCTCGAAAACTGTTGCGATCCCCTATACTTGTGGGTTATCAGCGGCGCCTGCTGGTGTTGTTTTCCTCATTGGAGGCGATGGTGGGGGCGTCCCTCGCTCCATTGTTTCCGGGGGAAACATCAGATCTGGAGGAGGCTACCATTGACGGCGGGGCCCGTGGGAGTCGTAGCCCTCGTTGGAGGCGTTGAAGGGCCTCCTCGATTGGATGATGGCGATGTCTTCGTCCAGCCCCATGGGGGCATCATCTTTGGAGACATTCATCGGCTGGACGGACATGTGGACGGCTTGGTGGTTGGCCGTCGCTAGGTGGTGGAGCGGTGCTTCATCCTACACATCGATGGCGGCGGATCTCGGTGGCGCGGTGCAGTGGAGACCCACCGTCCGTTGGGTGGCGGTGGACTCGTGTACGAGGACGACGCTGTCTGGCGTCGTGGTGGCGTCGATGGCAGAGAGGCCTGGCAAGGTCGATGCGTCAGTATCTGATCTGAGGATGGATCGGTAGGTCAAAGAGGTGACGGCCATTGCAGCATGCGCATGTGGTGCCCACTGAAAGTGTGCCAGGCCGGTGTGTATCCCAGTCTAGGTATATTGCTTGGATGGGGCATCCAGCATTAGATGTTAGGTGTTGGTGCGATGTCGGTTTGGTATTAGGCTCGGACATTCGGCACCCCTTCATCACGGGGATAAGAGTAGGGACATGTGTTGCCAAGATTGTGTCTTCAGGTTTACTGATGTATTAGCTTTGTAAGGACTTTGTGAATAATTAATACAATAGCTGCATCCATCGCCCAGATGCAGAGGCTGGGGGTACATCCTCCTTTTCAAAAAAGGTAAGGAGTCAGGTATAAACCTTAAGTTTGATTGTGTTAAATCTTTCATGGATACCGATGTTTTTTCGTGAATTTAGCACTAAATATGGACTTGACTCTAAGATAGTAGCTTCTATCTGTGAATCAATTGCTACTCATGTTGATATCCCTAAGGAGAAGTGGTTTAAATATTATCCTTCCATTGAAGTTAAAGTAGTTGAACATATTAAAGTTGAAGAAGAAACTATTACTTATAATGTTGATCCTATTGTTCCTAATGCTTATATTGAGAAACCACCTTTTCCTGTTAGAATAAAGGATCATGCTAAAGCTTCAACTGTAGTTTGTAAGAGTTATACTAGAACACTTACACCCACTGAGCAAATTAAAGTTGAACCTAGTATTGCTTTGATAAAAGATCTCTTGGATGATAATATTGATGGGCATGTTATTTATTTCTGTGATGAAGCTGCTAGAATTGCTAAACCCGATATTAAAGATAAACATAGACCTGTTGTTGGCATGCCTGTTGTTTCTGTTAAAATAGGAGATCATTGTTATCATGGCTTATGTGATGTGGGTGCTAGTGTGAGTGCAATTTCTTTTACCTTAGATCAAGAAATTATGAATGATATTGCACCTGCTGAGATAGAAGATATTGATGTTACTATTAAGCTTGCCAATAGAGATAATATATCACCAATTGGGATTGTTAGAGATGTTGAAGTCTTGTGTCGGAAAATAAAATACCCTACTGATTTTCTTGTTCTTGCTTCCCCACAAGATGATTTTTGTCCCATTATATTCGGTAGACCTTTCTTGAATACTGTTAATGCTAAGATAGATTGTTCGAAAGAAATTGTTACTGTATGTTTTGGGGATATGTCTCATGATTTTAATTTCTCTAAATTACGTAGACAACCCCATGATAAAGAGTTGCCTAGTAAGGATGAAATTATTGATCTTGCTTCTATTGCCGTACCTCCTACTCATCCTTTAGAACAATATTTGCTAGACCATGAAAATGATATGTTTATGAATGAAATAAAGGAGTTAGATGAACTTTTATTTAATCAAGGGCCTGTTTTGAAACACAATTTGCCTGTTGAAATCTTTGGGGATCCTCCTCCACCCAAGGGTGATCCCGTGTTTGAGTTTAAACAATTACCTGATACTTTGGAATACGCTTATCTTGATGAAAAGAAGATATATCCTGTTATTATTAGTGCTAACCTTTCAGAGCATGAAGAAAAGAAATTATTGGAAACTCTGAAGAAGCACCGTGCCGCTATTGGATATACTCTTGATGATCTTAAGGGAATTAGTCCCACTCTAAGCCAGCACAGAATTAATTTGGAGCCTGATGCTAAACCAGTTGTTGATCATCAACAACGATTAAATCTTAAGATGAAAGAAGTGGTAAGAAATGAAATATTAAAGCTTCTGGAGGCAGGTATAATTTACCCTATTGATGATAGTAGATGGGTGAGTCCCATTCATTGTGTCCCTAAGAAGGGAGGTATTACTGTTGTTCCTAGTGATAAGAATGAAAAGATCACACAAAGAATTGTTACAGGTTGTAGAATGGTAATTGATTTTCGCAAATTAAACAAAGCTACTAGAAAAGATCATTACCCTCTACCTTTTATTGATCAAATGCTAGAAAGACTATCTAAACATACACATTTTTGCTTTCTAGATGGTTATTCTGGTTTCCCTCAAATACCTGTGTCGAAAGAGAACCAAGAAAAGACTACTTTTACTTGCCCTTTTGGTACTTTTGCTTACAGACGTATGCTTTTTGGTTTATGCAATGCACCCGCTACCTTTCAAAGATGTATGAGTGCTATATTCTCTGACTTTTGTAAAAAGATTTTTGAGGTTTTCATTGATGATTTGTCCGTTTACGGAACTTCTTTTGATGATTGTTTAAGCAACCTTGATCGAGATTTGCAGAGATGTGAAGAAACTAATCTTGTCTTGAATTGGGAGAAGTTCCACTGTATGGTTAATGAAGGTATTGTCTTGGGGCATACAATTTCTGAAAGAGGTATTGAAGTTGATAGAACTAAAGTAGATGCTTTTGAACAGATGCCGTGTCCTAAAGATATCAAAGGTATAAGAAGTTTCCTTGGTCATGCCGGTTTCTATAGGAGGTTTATTAAAGACTTCTCTAAAATTCGTAGGCCTCTCACAAAATTAGTAGGAGATGCAAAAAGATGTTCCTTTTGTTTTTTATGATGATTGTGTAGAAGCATTTGAAATACTTAAGAAAGCCTTGATTTCTGCACCTATTGGTCAACCACCTGATTGGAATTTACCCGTTGAAATTATGTGTGATGCTAGTGATTATGCTGTTGGTGCTGTTCTAGGACAAAGAGTTGATAAGAAATTGAATGTTATTCATTATGCTAGTAAAACTCTAGACAGTGCCCAGAGAAATTATGCTACTACTCAAAAGGAATTTTTAGCTGTTGTTTTTGCTTGTGACAAGTTCAGATATTATATTGTTGATTCCAAGGTAACTATTCACACTGATCATGCTGTTATTAAATATCTTATGGAAAAGAAAGATGCTAAGCCTAGACTTATTAGGTGGGTTCTCTTGTTACAAGAATTTGATTTGCATATTATTGATAGAAAGGGAGATGAGAACCCCGTTGCAGACAACTTGTCTAGGTTAGAAAATGTTCTTAATGACCCACTGCCTATTGATGATAGCTTTCCTGATAACTAATTAGTTGTCATAAATGCTTCTCATAATACTCCATGGTATGCTGATTATGCTAATTACATTGTTTCTTAATTTATACCACCTAGTTTCACATACCAGTAAAAGAAAAAGTTTCTCTATGATTTAAGACATTACTTTTGGGATGACCCACACCTTTATAAAGAAGAAGTAGATGGTGTTATTAGACGTTGTGTACCTGAGCATGAACAGGAACATATCCTATGCAAGTGTCACTCCGAGGCTTACGGAGGGCACCACGCTCGAGATAGACCTGCACACAAGGTATTGCAATCTGGTTTTTATTGGCCTACTCTTTTCAAGGATGCTCGTAAGTTTGTGTTGTCTTGTGATGAATGCCAGAGAAATGGCAATATTAGTAGACGCCAGAAAATGCCTATGAATTATTCACTTGTTATTGAACCATTTGATGTTTGGGGCTTTGATTATATGGGACACACTACTAGGAAAAGGCCTACTAGTGGCGCACCAGTTTTGCCTACTAATGGCGCACTACTGGTGCGCCACTAGTACCACGCCACTAGTATTAAATACTAATGGCGCACCACTGGTGCGCCATTAGTATCTGGTATACTAATGGCGCATCACGCCGTGCGCCATTAGTATAGACCAACATGCGCCATTAGTGTGCCTCCCAGGGGGCGATATTTACACATGTGCTTTGCCATACTAATGGCGCACTGTGGGGTGATGCGCCATTGCTATTTTTGAATTTTAAATTTGGATCTGGATCGCGATTTTTTTGCCCATTTTTTGCTCGTTTTTTTGCTTGTTTTATTGCACGATATTTTTTTCAAATTTTGTTCTCGTTTTTGGATCTTGTACATTCTTTTGCCGTGTTCTTTTGCCGGAGAGGAGTTCGCCGGAGAGGAGGGCCGAGGTCACCGGAGAGGAGGAGGTGGAGGTCACCGGAGAGGCGCTCGCCTACATCGCCGGAGAGGAGGAGGAGGTCGCCGGAGAGGAGTTCACCAGAGCATCGGAGAGGAGGAAGGAGAAACCATGAGGGGAGGGGAGGAGAGGAGAGGAGGACCTCACCGGAGAGGAGGAAGGACGAGATCACCGGAGAGGAGGGAGGAGGAGATCACCGGAGAGGAGGGAGGAGAAACCGTGAGGGGAGGGGAGGAGAGGAGGGAGGAGGAGGTCGCCGGAGAGAAGGAGGAGGAGGAGGTCGCCGGAGAGGAGGAGGAGGAGGTCGCCGGAGAGGAGGAGGGGAGTATGGTGGAGGAGAGGAGGAGATGGAGTGGAGGAGAGGTGGAGTGGAGGAGAACAATGAAGAGGTAAGGAGGAGAGGACCCCGCCCAGCCATATATACGGCATAGTAATGGCGCATCGTGGGCAGGTGCGCCATTAATAACTTTTTTTAATTTTTTTATTTTTTTTTGAATTTTGAAGGCGGGAAGATAGTAATGGTGCACCATGGGCAGGTGCGCCATTACTAACTTTTTTTTTTGATATAGTTTGAATTTTGAAGGCGGGAAGATAGTAATGGCGCACCATGGGCAGGTGCGCCATTACTGAGTTTGTTTTTTTTTTGAATTTTTTTGCCTTTCCAGATCTTAAAAGCGCCGTAACTTTTTTTCTGTTAGGTTTTTGAGGATTCTGAAAATGTTTAACGGGGTTCCCCCGGTTAAATTCGGATGTATCTTTTCGAGTAGATGATTTTTCATATTAAAAACTTTTTAATCTGAGTTCGTATGCAAAAGTTATGCCCATTTTACAAATTCCAGAGAGATTTTGTAAATAAAGTTGAAATTCATATTTATAAATTTTCCCAACAAGTAGACCACATATCACATGGGAAACTTATTTTCTTTCATTTTTTTGACATTTCCATCATTTTTTTTATTTTTTCTAAAACTGAAAAAGGCGGTCCACCGGGGGGTGCATTCGGTGGAATTTTTGGGTCAAGTTACTAATGGCGCACTGTGGGAGTGGTGCGCCATTACTAGTTCAACTAGCTAGTAATGGCGCACCACACACACGATGCGCCATTAGTAGTTTTGAAAAAAAATTAAAAGAAATTGAAAAAAAATTACTAGTGCCGCACCGTGGATGTGGTGCGCCATTACTAGTTTACTAGTTTAACTATTAATGGCGCACTATCCCCTGGTGCACCATTACTAGTTTTGAAAAAAATAAAAAAAATTGTTACTAGTGGCGCACCGTGGATGTGGTGCGCTATTAGTATTTGGACACTAATGGCGCACCAACACATGGTGCGCCACTGCTATATAGTAGTGGTGCACCACATGTCTGGTGCCATTAGTGTCCATATCATCTATAGCCCTTTTCCTAGTAGTGACATTTTCCTTCCTCTAATGGGTATACACTTATTTTAGTTGTTGTTGATTACCTTACTAAGTGGGTAGAAGCTATTCCAACTAGTATTGCTGATCATAACACTTCTATTAAGGTGCTTAAAGAAGTTATTTTTCCGAGGTTTGGAGTGCCTAGATATTTAATGACTGATGGTGGTTCATATTTTATTCATGGTGCTTTTCGTAAAATGCTTGCTAAATATGATGTTAACCATAGAATTCCATCTCCATATCATCCTCAGTCTAGTGGTCAAGTAGAATTGAGTAATAGAGAGATTAATTTTATTTTGCAAAAGACTGTTAATAGATCTAGAAAGAATTGGTCTAAAAAACTTGATGATGCATTATGGGCTTATAGAACTGCTTTTAAGAGCCCTATGGGTATGTCTCCGTATAAAATGGTTTATGGAAAAGCATGTAACTTACCTCTTGAACTAGAACATAAAGCTTATTCGGCAATCAAAGAGCTCAACTATGATTTCAAACTTGGCGGTGAGAAGAGGTTATTTGACATAAGCTCGCTTGTTGAATGGAGAACCCAAGCCTATGAGAATGCCAAGTTGTTTAAAGAAAAGGTTAAAAGATGGCATGACAAAACTATACAAAAGCATGAGTTTAATGTAGGTGATAATGTTTTGCTATACAACTCCTGATTAAGATTTTTTCCAGGAAAACTTCTCTCTAAATGGGAAGGTCCTTACATTATCAAGGAGGTTTATCATTCCGGTGCCATCAAGATCAACAACGCCGAAGGCACTAACCCGAAAGTGGTAAACGGTCAAAGAATCAAACATAATATCTCATGTACTCCCATAAATGTTGAGACCAATATAATTAATACCATAACACCGGAGGCGTACATAAGGGATACTTTCCGGAACGTTTCAAACTCCGAAAAGGAATAGGTATGTGGTACGGTAAGTAAACCGACTCCAAAATGTTTCCAATGGCATTTTTCTTCGTTTTAGAATATTTAAAAATTTAGGAAAATTAAAAATAGTCCCAAAGATGCATGAGGAGACCACAAGGGTGGAGGGCGTGCTACCCCCTGGGCGCCCCCTGCCTTGTGGCCACCTCGTGTGCGCTCCGGACTCTGTTTTCTTGCACAACACTTCTTCTGGTCGGTAAAAACTCATTATATAATCTCCCGAAGGTTTTGACCACCGTACCACGATAAAATCTTATGTGCTTGTTTCGAGCTATTTTTCTAACGGATCTAGATCACCATGACGTCTCCAAGCGCCCCCAAGGACAAGTTTTTCGAGAAGGTCATCAACCCCTACCTTGCGGAGGTGTTGCGACACCCTCAAACCCTTGAGATGCGTGAGGGGGTGCTGCACATCCGCAATGTTGAAGGGCAAAGAAGACCGGAAGCTTGGAGACAAGACTCGAAGCAATGGAGCAGCAAGTTTTCAAGTGCCAAGGGATAGTGAAACGTGGAGTCAACGCCAGTCACTTGATGACCGCAGAATTCACCAACAATCACAAGCTGGATGCCAAGAACATTGGGGAGGCCATCTTTAAGCTTCACGAGAAAATCGAGCATCTCCAAGCCCAGATCTATGACCTGCAAAACCAAAATTGTGAGTATGAATACAAATTTAAGAGGATGAATTTGGCTGCAGATTTGAGGATCTCGGAGACTCGTTCATCTTTCTATGATGGTGAGCCTATGCCTTGGAATATGGATGACAAACCTACTTCATCAACAACTCCTTCATCACCACCTCCGAAGAAAGAGACATAAATACATGGGTATGGGCACTCCCCTTGGAAACTGCGAAGCTTGGGGGAGGTGCCCCGGTATTGTATCACCATCACACCTTTACCTTTATCGTTTTTCTTAGTTCGATCATTTTGGTTATATCTTGATCTAGTAGAATAAAGCTTTTAGTATGATCTAGCTTTGAGTTTTATTTCGAGATCTATCTATGTAATCGAGTCCGTGAGTTAGATAATAACAAGTAGTTTTGAGTTGAGGGCTTTGCTATCTTGCTATGATCTTGAGAGAATAAAAGAAAAGAAAGAAATAAAAAGATCATATATTGATCTTATGGAGAGTAATGACTTCACATATAAAGAGTATGATGAATAAAAATTGTTGAGAGTTGACAAACATAGTTTT
This sequence comes from Triticum aestivum, assembly GCF_018294505.1. NCBI lineage: Eukaryota > Viridiplantae > Streptophyta > Magnoliopsida > Poales > Poaceae > Triticum > Triticum aestivum. Next base: position 584,635,303 of record NC_057802.1, on the reverse strand, counting down.
GGTCATTGTTGCAATTAATAGGAAGTAATAAAGAAAGAGAGGCTTCACATATAAATATACTATCTTGGACATCTTTGGTAATTGTGAGCACTCATTAAAAAATGACATGCTAAAAAATTGATGTTGGACAAGGAAGACAACATAATTGGTTATGTTTTCTTATATCCGAATAGAAGTTATATTGTCATGGATCCTCCAACATGTTGAGCTTGCCTTTTCTCTCTTTTGCTAGCCAAATCCTTTGCACCAAGTAGAGATACTACATGTGATTCCAAACATCCCTTAAACCAGTTTTGCCATGAGAGTCCACCATGTTGGGTAACGTATTAATTTCAAAAAAATTCCTACGCACACGCAAGATCATGGTGATGCATAGCAACGAGAGGGGAGAGAGTTGTCCACGTACCCTCGTAGACCGACAGCGGAAGCGTTATCACAACGCGGTTGATGTAGTCGTACGTCTTCACGTTTCGACCGATCAAGTACCGAACGTACGGCACCTCCGAGTTCTACACACGTTCAGCTCGATGACGTCCCTCGAACTCCGATCCAGCCGAGTGTTGAGGGAGAGTTTTGTCAGCACGATGGCGTGGTGACGATGATGATGTTCCACCGATGCAGGGCTTCGCCTAAGCTCCGCAACGGTATTATCGAGGTGTAATATGGTGGAGGGGGCACCGCACACGGCTAAGAGATCTCAAGGATCAATTGTTGTGTCCATGGGGTGCCCCCTGCCCCCGTATATAAAGGAGCAAGGGAGGAGGAGGCCGGCCCTAGGAGGGGGCGCACCAAGTGTGGAGTGCTACTAGGACTCCCTAGTCCTAGTAGGATTCCACCTCCCATATGGAATAGGAAAAGAGGAAGGGAAAAAGAGAAGGAAGGAAGGGAAAGCCCCCCTTCCCTAGTCCAATTCGGACCAGACCAAGGGGAGGGGTGCGGCCACCCTTGAGGCCCTTTTCCTTCTTTCCCGTATGGCCCAATAAGGCCCAATACGTATTCCCGTAACTCTCCGGTACTCCGAAAAATATCCGAATCACTCGGAACCTTTCCGAAGTCCGAATAGAGTCGTCCAATATATCAATCTTTACGTCTCGACCATTTCGAGACTCCTCGTCATATCCCCGATCTCATCCGGGACTCCGAACTCCTTCGGTACATCAAAACTCAATAAAACTGTCATCGTAACGTTAAGCGTGCGGACCCTACAGGTTCGAGAACTATGTAGACATGACCGAGACACGTCTCCGGTCAATAACCAATAGCGGGACCTGGATGCCCATATTGGCTCCCACATATTCTACGAAGATCTTTATCGGTCAGACCGCATAACAACATATGTTGTTCCCTTTGTCACCGATATGTTACTTGCCCGAGATTTGATCGTCGGTATCTCGATACCTAGTTCAATCTCGTTACCGGCAAGTCTCTTTACTCGTTCCGTAACACATCATCCCGCAACTAACTCATTAGTCACAATGCTTGCAAGGCTTATAGTGATGTGCATTACCGAGTGGGCCCAGAGATACCTCTCCGACAATTGGAGTGACAAATCCTAATCTCGAAATACGCCAACCCAACAAGTACCTTTGGAGACACCTGTAGAGCACCTTTATAATCACCCATTTACGTTGTGACGTTTGGTAGCACACAAAGTGTTCCTCCGGTAAACGGGAGTTGCATAATCTCATAGTCAGAGGAACATGTATAAGTCATGAAGAAAGCAATAGCAACATACTAAACGATCGGGTGCTAAGCTAACGGAATGGGTCAAGTCAATCACGTCATTCTCCTAATGAGGTGATCTCGTTAATCAAATGACAACTTATGTCTATGGCTAGGAAACATAACCATCTTTGATTAACGAGCTAGTCAAGTAGAGGCATACTAGTGACACTCTGTTTGTCTATGTATTCACACATGTATTATGTTTCCGGTTAATACAATTCTAGCATGAATAATAAACATTTATCATGATATAAGGAAATAAATAATAACTTTATTATTGCCTCTAGGGCATATTTCCTTCAGTCTTCCACTTGCACTAGAGTCAATAATCTAGTTCACATCGCCATGTGTTTTAACATGAATAGTTCACATCACCATGTGATTAACACCCATAGTTCACATCGTCATGTGACCATCACCCAAAGGGTTTACTAGAGTCAGTAATCTAGTTCACATCGCTATGTGATTAACATCCAAAGAGTACTAAGGTGTGATCATGTTTTGCTTGTGAGATAATTTTAGTCAACGGGTCTGTCACATTCAGATCCGTAAGTGTTTTGGAAATTTCTATGTCTACAATGCTATGCATGGAGCTACTCTAGCTAATTGCTCCCACTTTCAATATGTATCTAGACCGAGACTTAGAGTCATCTAGATTAGTGTCAAAACTTGCATCGACGTAACCTTTTACGATGAGCCTTTTGTCACTTCCATAATCGAGAAACATATCGTTATTCCAGTAAGGATAATTTTGACCGCTGTCCAGTGATCTACTCCTAGATCACTATTGTACTCCCTTGCCAAAATCAGTGTAGGGTATACAATAGATGTGGTACACAACATGTCATACTTTATAGAACCTATGGCTAAGGCATAGGGAATGACTTTCATTCTCTTTCCATCTTCTGTCGTGGTCGGGTTTTGAGTCTTACTCAATTTCACACCTTGTAACACAGGCAAGAAACTCTTTCTTTGACTGTTCCATTTTGAACCACTTCAAAATCTTGTTAAGGTATGTACTCATTGAAAAAAACTTATCAAGCGTCTTGATCTATCTCTATAGATCTTGATGCTCAATATGTAAGCAGCTTCACCAAGGTCTTTCTTTGAAAAACTCCTTTATGCTTTGCAGAATAATTCTACATTATTTCCGATCAACAATATGTCACTTACATATACTTATCAGAAATGTTGTAGTGCTCCCACTCACTTTCTTGTAAATACAGGCTTCATCGCAAGTCTGTATAAAACTATATCCTTTGATCAACTTATCAAAGCGTATATTTCTACTCCGAGATGCTTGCACCAGTCCATAGATGGATCGCTGGAGCTTGCATATTTTGTTAGCACCTTTAGGATTGACAAAACCTTCTGATTGCATCATATACAACTCTTCTTTAATAAATCCATTAAGGAATGCAGTTTTGTTTATCCATTTGCCAGATTTCATAAAATGCGACAATTGCTAACATGGTTCGGACAGATTAAGCATCGCTGCGAGTGAGAAAATCTCATCGTAGTCAACACCTTGAACTTTGTCAAAAACCTTTTTCCGACAAGTCTAGCTTTGTAGATAGTAACACTACTATCAGCGTCCGTCTTCCTCTTGAAGATCCATTTATTTTCTATGGCTTGCCGATCATCGGGCAAGTCAACCAAAGTCCACACTTTGTTCTCATACATGGATCTCATCTCAGATTTCATGGCCTCAAGCCATTTTGCGGAATCTGGGCTCATCATCGCTTCCTCATAGTTCGTAGGTTCGTCATGGTCTAGTAACATAACCTCCAGAACAGGATTACCGTACCACTCTGGTGCGGATCTTACTCTGGTTTACCTACGAGGTTTGGTAGTAACTTGATCTGAAGTTACATGATCATCATCATTAACTTCCTCACTAATTGGTGTAGGAGTCACAGGAACAGATTTCTGTGATGAACCACTTTCCAATAAGGGAGCAGGTACAGTTACCTCATCAAGTTCTACTTTCCTCCCACTCACTTCTTTCGAGAGAGACTCCTTCTCTAGAAAGGATCCATACTTAGCAACGAATGTCTTGCCTTCGGATCTGTGATAGAAGGTGTACCCAACTGTCTCCTTTAGGTATCCTATGAAGACACATTTCTCCGATTTGGGTTTGAGCTTATCAGGATGAAACTTTTTCACATAAGAATCGCAACCCCAAAATTTGAAGAAACGACAACTTTGGTTTCTTGCCAAACCACAGTTCATAAGGCGACATCTCAACGGATTTTGATGGTGCCCTATTTAACGTGAATGCAGCTGTCTCTAATGCATAACCCCAAAACGATAGTGGTAGTACATCATATATCGCACTATATCTAATAAAGTACGGTTATGACGTTCGGACACACCATTATGCTGTGGTGTTCCAGGTGGCATGAATTTGTGAAACTATTCCACATTGTTTTAACTGAAGGCCAAACTCGTAACTTAAATACTCTTCTCCACGATCAGATCGTAGAAACTTTATTTTCTTGTTACGATGATTTTCTGCTTCACTCTGAAATTATATGAACTTTTCAAATGTTTCAGACTCTTGTTTCATTAAGTAGATATACCCATATCTGCTCAAATCATCTGTGAAGGTCAGAAAATAATGATACCTGCTACGAGCCTCAATATTCATCGGACCACATACATCTGTATGTATGATTTCCAACAAATCTGTTGCTCTCTCCATAGTTCCGGAGAACGGCGTTTTAGTAATCTTGCCCATGAGGCATGGTTCGCAAGCATCAAGTGATTCATAATCAAGTGATTCCAAAATCCCATCAGTATGGAGTTTCTTCATGCGCTTTACACCAATATGACCTAAACGGCAGTGCCACAAATAAGTTGCACTGTCATTATTAACTTTGCATCTTTTGGCTTCAATATTATGAATATGTGTATCACTACGATCGAGATCCAACAAACCATTTTCGTTGGTGTGTATGACCATAGAAGGTTTTATTCATGTAAACAGAACAACAATTGTTCTCTAATTTAAATGAATAACCGTATTGCAATAAACATGATCAAATCATATCCATGCTCAACGCAAACACCAAATAACACTTATTTAGTTTCAACACTAATCCCGAAAGTACAGGGAATGTGCGATGATGATCATATCAATCTTGGAACTACTTCCAACACACATCGTTACCTCGCCTTTTACTAGTCTCTGTTTATTCTGCAACTCCCGTTTTCGAGTTACTACTCTTTAGCAACTGAACCAGTATCAATTACCGAGGGGTTGCTATAAACACTAGTAAAGTACACATCAATAATCTGTATATCAAATATACCTTTGTTCACTTTTACTAGTCTCTGTTTATTCTGCAACTCCCGTTTCGAGTTACTACTCTTAGCAACTGAACCAATATCAATTACCGAGGGGTTGCTATAAACACTAGTAAAGTACACATCAATAATCTGTATATCAAATATACCTTTGTTCACTTTGCCATCCTTCTTATCCACCAAATAGTTGGGGTAGTTCCGCTTCTAGTGACCAGTCCCTTTGCAGTAGAAGCACTTAGTCTCAGGCTTAGGACCAGACTTAGGCTTCTTCACTTGAGCAGCAACTTGCTTGCCGTTCTTCTTGAAGTTCCCCTTCTTCCCTTTGCCCTTTTCTTGAAACTAGTGGTCTCATCAACCATCAACACTTGATGTTTTTCTTGATTTCTACCTTCGTCGATTTCAGCATCACGAAGAGCTCGAGAATTACTTGCGTCATCCCTTGCATACTATAGTTCATCACGACGTTCTACTAACTTGGTGATGGTGACTAGAGAATTCTGTCAATCACTATTTTATCTGGAAGATTAACTCCCACTTGATTCAAGCGATTGTAGTACCCAGACAATCTGAGCACATGCTCACTAGTTGAGCGATTCTCCTCCATCTTTTAGCTATAAAACTTGTTGGAGACTTCATATCTCTCAACTCGGGTATTTGCTTGAAATATTAACTTCAACTCCTGGAACATCTCATATGGTCCATGACGTTCAAAACGTCTTTGAAGTCCCGATTCTAAGCCGTTAAGCATGGTGCACTAAACTATCAAGAAGTCGTCATATTGAGCTAGCCAAACGTTCATAACGTCTGCATCTGCTCCTGCAATAAGTCTGTCACCTAGCGGTGCATCAAGGACATAATTTTTCTGTGCAGCAATGAGGATAATCCTCAGATCACGGATCCAATCCGCATCTTTGCTACTAACATCTTTCAACATAATTTTCTCTAGGAACATATAAAAAATAAAACAGGGAAGCAACAACACGAGCTATTGATCTACAACATAATTTACAAAATACTATCAGGACTAAGTTCATGATAAATTTAAGTTCAATTAATCATATTACTTAAGAACTCCCACTTAGATAGATATCCCTCTCATCATCTAAGTGATTACGTGATCCAAAGCAACTAAACCATGTCCGATTAACACGTGAGATGGAGTAGTTTCAATGGTGAACATCACTATGTTGATCATGTCTACTATATGATTCACGCTCGACCTTTCGGTCTCTGTGTTCCGAGGCCATATCTGTATATGCTAGGCTCGTCAAGTTTAACCTGAGTATTCCGCGTGTGCAACTGTTTTGCACCCGTTGTATTTGAACGTAGAGCCTATCACACCCGATTAACACGTGGTGTCTCAGCACGAAGAACTTTTGCAACGGTGCATACTCAGGAAGAACACTTTTATCTTGAAATTTTAGTGAGAGATCATCTTATAATGCTACCGTCAATCAAAGCAAGATAAGATGCATAAAAGATAAACATCACATGCAATCAATATAAGTGATATGATATGGCCATCATCATCTTGTGCTTGTGATCTCCATCTCCGAAGCACCATGCTCGTGATCTCCATCTCCGAAGCACCGTCATGATCACCATCGTCACCGGCTCGACACCTTGATCTCCATCGTAGTATCGTTGTCGTCTCGCCAACTTATTGCTTTTACGACTATCGCTACCGCTTAGTGATAAAGTAAAACTATTACATGGTGATTGCATCTCATACAATAAAGCGACAACCATATGGCTACTGCAAGTTGCCGATAACTCGGTTACAAAACATGATCATCTCATACAACAAATTATATCACATCATGTCTTGACCATATCACATCACAACATGCCCTGCAAAAACAAGTTAGACGTCCTCTACTTTGTTGTTGCAAGTTTTACGTGGCTGCTACGGGCTTAGCAAGAACCGTTCTTACCTACGCATCAAAACCAGAACGATAGTTTGTCAAGTTGGTGCTGTTTTAACCTTCGCAAGGACCGGGCGTAGCCACACTCGGTTCAACTAAAGTGAGAGAGACAGACACCCGCCAGTCACCTTTAAGCAACGAGTGCTCCGAACGGTGAAACCAGTCTTGCGTAAGCGTACGCGTAATGTCGATCCGGGCCGCTTCATCTCACAATACCGCTGAACCAAAGTATGACATCCTGGTAAGCAGTATGACTTATATCGTCCACAACTCACTTGTGTTCTACTCGTGCATAGCATCAACGCATAAAACCAGGCTCGGATGCCACTGATGGGTAACGTAGTAATTTCAAAAAAATTCCTACGCACACGCAAGATCATGGTGATGCATTGCAACGAGAGGGGAGAGTGTTGTCCACGTACCCTCGTAGACCGACAGCGGAAGCGTTATCACAACGCGGTTGATGTAGTCGTACGTCTTCACGATCCGACCGATCAAGTACCGAACGTACGGCACCTCCGAGTTCTACACACGTTCAGCTCGATGACGTCCCTCGAACTCCGATCCAGCCGAGTGTTGAGGGAGAGTTTCGTCAGCACAACGGCGTGGTGACGATGATGATGTTCCACCGACGCAGGGCTTCGCCTAAGCTCCGCAACGGTATTATCGAGGTGTAATATGGTGGAGGGGGGCACCGCACACGGCTAAGAGATCTCAAGGATCAATTGTTGTGTCCATGGGGTGCCCCCTGCCCCCGTATATAAAGGAGCAAGGGAGGAGGAGGCCGGCCCTAGGAGGGGGCGCACCAAGTGTGGAGTCCTACTAGGACTCCCTAGTCCTAGTAGGATTCCACCTCCCATATGGAATAGGAAAAGAGGAAGGGAAAAAGAGAAGGAAGGAAGGGAAAGCCCCCCTTCCCTAGTCCAATTCGGACCAGACCAAGGGGAGGGGTGCGGCCACCCTTGAGGCCCTTTTCCTTCTTTCCCGTATGGCCCAATAAGGCCCAATACGTATTCCCATAACTCTCCGGTACTCCGAAAAATACCCGAATCACTCGGAACCTTTCCGAAGTCCGAATATAGTCGTCCAATATATCGATCTTTACGTCTCGACCATTTCGAGACTCCTCGTCATATCCCCGATCTCATCCGGGACTCCGAACTCCTTCGGTACATCAAAACTCAATAAAATTGTCATCGTAACGTTAAGCGTGCGGACCCTACGGGTTCGAGAACTATGTAGACATGACCGAGACACGTCTCCGGTCAATAACCAATAGCGGGACCTGGATGCCCATATTGGCTCCCACATATTCTACGAAGATCTTTATCGGTCAGACCGCATAACAACATACGTTGTTCCCTTTGTCACCGGTATGTTACTTGCCCGAGATTTGATCGTCGGTATCTCGATACCTAGTTCAATCTCGTTACCGGCAAGTCTCTTTACTCGTTCCGTAACACATCATCCCGCAACTAACTCATTAGTCACAATGCTTGCAAGGCTTATAGTGATGTGCATTACCGAGTGGGCCCAGAGATACCTCTCCGACAATTGGAGTGACAAATCCTAATCTCGAAATACGCCAACCCAACAAGTACCTTTGGAGACACCTGTAGAGCACCTTTATAATCACCCATTTACGTTGTGACGTTTGGTAGCACACAAAGTGTTCCTCCGGTAAACAGGAGTTGCATAATCTCATAGTCAGAGGAACATGTATAAGTCATGAAGAAAGCAATAGCAACATACTAAACGATCGGGTGCTAAGCTAACGGAATGGGTCAAGTCAATCACGTCATTCTCCTAATGAGGTGATCTCGTTAATCAAATGACAACTTACGTCTACGGCTAGGAAACATAACCATCTTTGATTAACGAGCTAGTCAAGTAGAGGCATACTAGTGACACTCTATTTGTCTATGTATTCACACATGTATTATGTTTCCGGTTAATACAATTCTAGCATGAATAATAAACATTTATCATGATATAAGGAAATAAATAATAACTTTATTATTGCCTCTAGGGCATATTTCCTTCACACCATACCTACCTATGGAATGAGTAAGATCCTTCAAGTAAGTTGTCATCGGTGCATGCAATAAAAATTGCTCTCTAAATATGTATAATCTATTAGTTTGAAGAAAATAAGCTTTATACGAACTTGTGATATAGAAGAAATAAAAGCGACGAACTGCATAATGTTCTTTATCACAAGCGGCAATATAAAGTGACGTTATTTTGCATTAAGATTTTGTGCATCCAACAATAAAAGCGCATGACAACCTCTGCTTCCCTCTGCGAAGGGTCTATCTTTTACTTTTATCTCCTACCCTTATACAAGAGTCATGGTGATCTTCACCTTTCCTTTTTACACTTTTTCTTTTTGGCAAGCACTACTTGTTGGAGAGATCTAGATATATATCCATTCGGATGTAGGTTACCATAAAGTATTATTGTTGACATTACCCTTGAGGTAAAATGTTGGGAGGTGAAACTATAAGCCCCTATCTTTCTCTGTGTCCGATTGAAGCTTTGAACCCATAAGTATCGCGTGAGTGTTAGCAATTGTGAAAAACTAAACGATAGTTGAGTATGTGGACTTGCTGAAAAGCTCTTATATTGACTCTTTCCGATGTTATGATAAATTGCAATTGCTTCGATGACTGAGATCAAAGTTTGTTAGTTTTAAATAAAGTTTCTGATTCATACTTTACCTTGTGAATGAATTGTTACTTTAGTATAAGAAATTATATGACATTATATGTTGTTGTTCTAAAGACTATCATGATGCCCTCATGTCCGTATTTTATTTATCGATACCTCTACCTCTAAACATGTGGACATATTTTTCAATTTAAGCTTGCGGGAGTTGATACGTCCATTTTCCATCATGCTTTTATATTGATATTTATTGCATTATGGACTGTTATTACACATTATAGCACAATACTTATGCATTTTCTCTCTTATTTTATAAGGTTTACATGAAGAGGGAGAATGCCGGCAGCTGGAATTCTTGACTGGAAAAGGAGAAAATATTACAGACCTATTTTGCACAACTCTAAAAGTCATGAAACTTCACGGAGGATTATTTTGGAATATATAAAAAATATTGGGTGAAGAAAGTACCAGAGGGGGGCCACCAGCCATCCACGAGGGTGGGGGCGCGCCCCCTGCCTTGTGGGCCCCCTGGTAGGCCTCCGGTGCCCATCTTCTGGTATATGGTGTGTTTTGACCTAGAAAAAAGTCAGAAGAAAGCTTTCGGAACGAAGCGCCACCATCTTGAGGCGGAACTTGGGCAGAACCAATCTAGGGCTTCGGCGGAGCTGTTCTGCCGGGGAAACTTCCCTCCGGGAGGGGGAAATCGAAGCCATCGTCATCACCAACGATCCTCTCATCGAGAGGGGGGCAATCTCCGTCAACATCTTCACCAGCACTATCTCCTCTCAAATCCTAGTTCATCCCTTGTATCCGATCTTTGTCTCAAAACCTCATATTGGTACCCGTGGGTTGCTAGTAGTGTTGATTACTCCTTGTAGTTGATGCTAGTTGGTTTATTCGGTGGAAGATCATATGTCAGATCCTTTATGATAATTAATACTCCTAGGATTATGAACATGAATATGCTTTATGAGTAGTTACGTTTGTTCTTGAGGACATGGGAGAAGTCTTGTTATAAGTAATCATGTGAATTTGGTATTCGTTCGATATTTCGATGAGATGTATGTTTTCTCTCCTCTAGTGGTGTTATGTGAACGTCGACCACATGACACTTTACCATTATTTGGGCCTAGGGGAAGGCATTGGAAAGTAATGAGTAGATGATGGGTTGCTAGAGTGACAGAAGCTTAAACCCTAGTTTATGGGTTGCTTCGTAAGGGGCTGATTTGGATCCCTATGTTTCATGCTATGGTTAGATTTATCTTAATTCTTCTTTCTTAGTTGCGAATGCTTGCGAGAGGGGTTAATCATAAGTGGGAGGCTTGTCCAAGGAAGGACAACACCCAAGCACCGGTCCACCCACATATCAAATTATCAAAGTAACGAACGCGAAACATATGACCATGATGAAAACTAGTTTGACAATAATTCTCATGTGTCCTCGGGAGCGCTTTGCTTTATATAAGAGTTCGTCCAGACTTGTCCTTTGCTACAAAAAGGATTGGGCTACCTTGCTGCACCTTAGTTACTTTTGTTACTTGTTACCCGTTACGAATTATCTTATCACACAACTATCTGTTATCGATAATTTCAGTGCTTGCAGAGAATACCTTGCTGAAAACCGCTTGTCATTTCCTTCTGCTTCTCGTTGGGTTCGACACTCTTGCTTATCAAAAGGACTACGATAGATTCCTTATACTTGCCGGTCATCACCGCTTCAAACACTTCCAGCCATAGTGTAATTGCGCCCGCTGTTATGTCGAGGAAGCCAATGGTGTCGCCTTCGAAGAACCTCTTGGTCCGTTATAGAGGCCATCCCTCCAGCAGCGTTAGGTTCTGCATTGCCAACCTCGCCAAGGCCCATCCAGCTCAGCAGCCCCGCCATATACATAAAGCACTGCATATAGGCGTCTAGCAATTAACAAAGTGGATAGAAAGTTAACAACAAATCTTGATCGTTAATAAATCATATATGCATGAATAGTTGATCCTCACTACTCCTGTTTTTCTAAACATGCACGCACCTCACTTTACCACACATGCCACATATCACTCCATGTCATCAAGTAAATGTAATCCCTCCATATTTCTTTTCCGGCACAGGAAAGCTCTATGAATCATTAAACACATGGAAGCCATCCACATCATCAAGTATATGCAATGCGTCCACATCACCGATTTTTATTTTTTATTTTTCAGCAAAAGTCATTCCCCTGACGCCAGAATGCATATCACGATGCACTATAACATGCAGCCAACCTCTATTTACTGATGCTACTATTCATGCATGAGGAGAATGTGGAAGATATTATTCTGATATATTCTAGTTCCATTTTTAATAAATTTATTATTGTAAATATCAACAGTAAAGCAAGCTGTTTTGATCGGTTCATGATTGCAGCGAGATACTCACCTTCTCGTTGACGAACTAAGCCCATAAGTGGGCCATTCCTCAGCCATGCACGTCGCAAGCATGAGCGGCGGGCTATCAAAGGTCTTGTCCATATCACTCCACGATGGAGAGTGACGCGCAGATGACGACCCAGCCACCGTGGAGGAGCATCGACAGCTTCTCGTGGACATGGTTGTGCGGGAAAGGCAGTTCACTCTCATCCTCGGGGTCCTTGAGGATGAGCTCATAGTGAACACCCTTAAGCCCAAGGCGAGGATTGCCTAGCTATGGCATGGTTATGACTTATGACTTGCTATACGATAGTCGTTACATAAATTGTTTAATATTTGGTTTGCATGCATGAAATGGATGATAGGATTTCAATTCACGACGGATCATGGATGGGTAGATGAAGATTGGGTCAAGGGGGCAGAAGTTGTTTGTCAATAGGTTGAGCCATTGCCTGTGCCCAGCATGGAAACCTGCACCACCTTGAACGTGCCGTCACCGCGCCCACCTGCACCCACGCACATTGCTTGTCGCTGCGGTTCTTCAGGCCATGTATGTCAGATGGTCATGCCTCCTCTCCTCCACCACCGACGCCAGCTGCACGAGCAAGGTGGTGGTGGCAGGATCGTGTGAGCAAGGCGGCAATGGCGTCTAAGTGGGACCATGGCGGAGGTATTGGAGCGGGAGTGGATAGCCATCGCGGGGCGATGGAGCAGACATGGTTGGGAACCTAGGAGATGATTGATTTGGTAAGGAAAAACACATGAGAAAACTAGACGCAGTCGGAGATAGAAAGAGCGAGTTTTACTTATGTGAGAGAGATGGGTGAGTAGAAAAAAAATCAAAAGAGGAGTGGAGAAGGGCGATAAAGAAAATTAACGGAGGGCAGAATGTGGTGAGGCCAACGTTTTGACTCTCCTTTAATAGAAACAATGGATGGACGTGACAACATGCGCCATCATTGATCTAGTATACGAGAGAAAACCAACACTATATTCACAGCGTATGAAACGTCTGATAATTGTTTCCTATCCGATGTACAACAGGAAGTGTTCCATGTGGTTCCAACTTACTACAATCCCTTCTTGGCACTGTTACATCAGACATTCTTGGCTATTTTGATGAGAATCAAAGCAACAGCAATGATGTAATTAATTTTCTTTTTTAGTAGTAACATATTAACATTAAGATGATAACATCTTCATAACAATTACATCTGACCTCTATAATGATACAATATCAAGACTAAGTCGGGATATCAACTATGCACACAGCCTAATAAAAGATCAAAAAGAAGAAGAACGACTTGTAACACATAAACAACAACACCATTCATTTCATTGTCATTCTTTTTGCGGAAACATTTCATTGTCATTGACATCACACGAATTCGGGAAAAAGGTTCACGGAAAGCAGCTCCATTGTATGAAATGAAACCAAGTTAAACAGCAGCCAGAGCATACAATTCTTATTCATGGTATTTAACTCTGGGTAAAATTTGATCACGGCCGGGACAAGTGCATGACGAATACGTTGTACTCAACGGTGGCGTCGCCGGTCTTGAGGTCCAAGGTGTGCGTCCTGGCCTGTGCGTACCCCCGAGCCCACCTGAAAACGCCGGTACCGCCGACGACAGCCATCTCACGAACCTCGGTGAACACGGCGTTGCGACCCATAATGGCGACGCTGCTGCCGTTGTACTTGCCGGCGGTGAAGACAAAGTTCATGAGCATGAGCAGCGCCAGCTGGTCCTTGCCGGCGGCGATGTAGGTGCCCTGGGCGCGGCCCATGAGCCTGGATGAGTTGAGGCCGGGCCCGTCAGTGAGCGGGTCGTCGATGACGATCACGAGGCCGAAGGCTGCCTTGGAAGTGTTGGTGGTGGCCGCGCGCGCCACAGGCACCGACGTCGGGTCCGGTCCGCTCCCCACGTCGTGCCAGTACACCTTGAGGTGCGTCTCCTTCTGGGACGACGTGGTCTGCGGCTGCATGGTGGCCAGGGCGAGGAGGACCAAGAGCGCGGCAGAGGCCATGGATTTCCCTTGAGTAGTCGGTGCTTTGCTGTTGTGATGCTTTTCTGGGCTTGGCTGTAACGCGTGCTGTGTGCGTACGCTAGTATTTATGCGCTGCGGCTAGGCGCGAAAGCGGGTATACGTACATTACGCGGCGCATTACGAAAGTCGGCTCGTTGCTTCAGCAAGGGAACTACTAGAAGTTACTTCGCAGTAGGTACAACGGCTCATCTGCAACAGTGCGCAACCACCGTCCTCGCAGGGCGGCGTACATTGTGGTCCGTATCTTTCTAGCTAGCAGGCGGTATGGTGGTTTCATTTCCTGTAGCACTTTAGAAAATTTGTATTAGAGTGGTGTCTCTAGAGAGCCGTACTCTTGTAGCAGTGCTGTAGTGAAGTCGATATTGTACGTGTGAGGGAAAGTTGGTACTTGTTAGATCAGTTGTGTCATGTACGTCTATAGATATGATACACTCCTCGGTTGTGTGAGTGAATGTGAGGTGATGGAAATACGGAGGAATGTGAGGTGATGGAAGACAGAGATTGAAGAGTGACACCAAACGAGTGCTTTTGGTTCTCTGTTCTAGATCGACTCTCTCCCTTGCTGAACAAAGCCTCCCATGCTCTGGAGCCAGCTAGCACAAGGTGAAAATGTCCTGCAGCACTAACACCTACTCCCACCCTTGGGAAATACTTGTCGGAGAAATGGATAAAAATAGATGTATTTACAACTAAAATACGTCTATATACATTCATTTCTTCGACAAGTATTTTCGGACAGAGGAAGTACGACTTGGTGGTGGTAAATCAGAACCCTACTTGAGGACCTAAGAGCATATACAACCATGATTGGCTAATATTGGTCTCCAAACGCCCACGGACGTTGCCGGTCAGGTGTGTTCGTTTTGACCCTCATTTATGCATGCATGCAACCATGTTCCCTACATCTTCCTTAAATTGCCCGGTCAAATGTATGTGATTGACGAAGATGGAGAGACAAAGAGAAACGGAAGAATAAAGGAAAAGAAAAAGTGATCCGGGATGGGCCACACCTACATGGAGGGCTGCGCGGACATCCCATGTCCTTCCCATATTTGACTGTGGATATAGGGATCTACCAACCCGGTCATATATCTTATATATTTACTAATTAGAGGCAACAAACGAGGTTCCATGTTAACCCACATCAGTAAGATTAGTTTAGCTATTAAATTTTAAAATTAATCTTTATATTTATATTTACTAATTGGAAGCAACAAACGAGGTTCCATGTTAACCCACATCAGTAAGATTAGTTTACAAACTAAGATATTTCGTCCATCCAATTAATATATTATTTGTTCACAGCCATCGATGAAAGATGAAAGGTGCTCCCCTATGCCATGCACGAGTCTTCCTCACTTTGGACTCTCCCGTATTCGATTGAAAAGAGTGGCAGTCCGTATGTTTTCAAGGGAGATTGCTTCAGCCAAGGAAAACGTTTAGAACCGGTCGACCGGCTGAAACTCGGCCTGTCACGTCCACGCTGGTGACGGCCCCACGCACCACCGCTTTACTCTTTGTTATCCTGCGGCACGAAGCGCTCCTAGAGTTCTAGCCATTCGTTCCACCACTAACTATTCCCTCTTATCCCCTCACGCCCCTCTTTCCCTGTGGCTCCCAAATAACTTCTCACCGGTCGCCGGCGATGACCGTCATCGATCCGGCACCTACCTGCCCTCTGTCTATCCCGCGTCAAACTCCGCCGCGAACGGGCGCTACCTTGAGAGTAACCCACCACCGCGTGTGGCAAGGGGCGAGGTCATGGCCTGCGGCACCGATGAGGTATGGTGCTGGAGACCGGCCGGCAACTGCAAGCTATGTGGCCGCCGGCGTGGATTGGCTTGGCGCGGTGCTGGAACCGTAGTTTCGAGGAGCTGCAACCATGGTCGGAGAAAGCTGGAACCACGGTCTAGCGGAGCTGCAAGGCTCCTACATGCTGGCGAGGGAGTGCTACAACCATGGCCGAGAAAAGCTGGAAGCGTTGTCCGGCGGAGCTACAACCAGGTCCGGTGGAGCTGCGAGGTGAACCAGTCATTTTTTGCTTCCACCATCTTTTTTTTTGCTACAACCGTAAATTCTTTTGCTGGATCGCTGAGATGTTTTTGTTTCGTGACCACCGGCGGCGAGGCATGATTTTTGGCGACATTGTCAGCCCTCGGTTGGTTGCGAGGTGTTCTTTTTGCTGGAACCGGCATATTATTTTGCTGGAACTATCTTGTTTTTTGCTACAATCGACTGTGGAGCTCTTCTCCTCTGAATTTGTTTTTGCTGGAACCGATCTATTCTTTTGTTGGAAGCTGGTATTGTTTTTGCTACAACTGACGATTGGAGCTATTTTTTGCTACTGAATTTGTTATGCTGGAACTGAAGCCTTTTCTTGCTGGAACCTAGTAACTATTTGCTTCAAGGATTTTGTTTTGTTTTCAGTTTTTTTGTAGGACACCAGATGCAAGCCGACGGCGGCGGCAAGCCAGAGGCGGTGACGTCGATCTGGGGGATGCTGCAACCATGGCGAATCGCAAGCTGGAAGCAGCCGAGGAAGGGGATTAGAGCTGCAATCTGTTGGTGACCACGCGCTGAGGACCCATTGGCGGTCGTTCTGCAATCCCGAAGAACGGCTCCGGTGAGCGTGCCGACGAGCAGCTCCGGCGAGCGGCTCGGCGAGCTGCTAGGGCGAGGCGCGGGCGGTTCATGGAGTTGTGCTCAGAGTTGTATGCGAGCGAGGAGGGGATTTTTCTTTTTTTTTCTCTCTAGATCTGACGGTCACGTGTGTCGGTATCCAACGCTAGGGCGCTGACTGGCTTAAAATTGCGGCCGGCGCGCCGGCGCCTAGCAGTGCCCTTCAGCCAAAGAGTCCATTCGTGTCACGCTAGGAAACGTGCAAGGTAAGATCACCTACCAAATTAATTTTTTTTCTAGCGACTACTAATGAAGGTACCATGCATGTGTGACAGAGCTAGGTAAGTATGTTGTGTGTGCATGCATTTAGGTATGTGAACTACTTTTTCTACTCCAAAAATAACCACACACATAAGCAAAACACATATATGCCCCTATGCGTGTACTATACCTATCATGCATGTACTTAAACCACACCTACATATACACTGCTGAATCTGTATGTAACATGCACAAACTGTTTATAGAAAATATTAAGAAAATCAGTGTCAAAAGAATACTAAATCTATGTGGCAAATACATTTAATAAAAATCCTAGAATATATTTAAAAAATCAAAATTGCTCAACTATGCAAGTGCATCCAAGATCCATTGATTTCAGAAGTGAGGGCGTGTAGATCAAATTTTATTTATAAGATAGTTAAGGAGAAATGCCCGACAATGGAGAGCGCTTAATTAAGTAAAAATGTAATTTAGTAGAAGCCAAAGAAAAGCATCGCTTTTACTTTGTCCGAGGACTCTGTTGGGATGCTAGAAGGATCTATTTCCAAAAATACACAAACAAATTTTCAAAATCGTATCAGTGAGCGTCTAATAATTTGGGAGGGGGGGGGGGGGCTTTTAGAATGGAGAAGGGCGGGCTTCTAGGAATTTTTAATTCAGTTTAAAATAATTAAAGAAAACTTCTAAATTTAACTATTGTTATTTGAAGTATAAGGATGGCTTCTAGAACATTACAGACCAAGTGAAAAAAAAAGATTTGACCAGAAAACCCGAAATATAGGGAATTGTTGGCTTCCGAAAGTTCAAAAACTATCTTCAAGGAGTTTAATGATTTTCCAAACATTTTAAAAGTACAAGGATAAGCTTGAACTGAGCCATGGCTCATGACGATGCATGCAACTCAGCAGCATGTTCAAGTAATGAGTGCTTGACTGGTGGAGGCGTTGATGAGTTGCATAGGTTTATATGTGTGTGTGTGTGTGAGAGAGAGAGAGAGAGAGAGAGAGAGAGACCAGTATATAGAGAGTGATCGACACAAATTAGGTCCTCAGTAGAATATTTTAAACATATGTACCATGTAGATGCAAGCAATAATTATGCCAGTAGTAACTAGTAGAGAGAAAATTTGAAAAGTAGCAATTATAACTACAAGCTATAATGTTGTGTGGTTTCCTTTAATTGGCCCGCCCAGCAAGTATGTTGTAGCTCCACCACTTCATAAGTGCATAGGTTATCCTACATTTGTGACGTTGTAATGGTGCAACCTTGATGTTTTATGTTTTCGTGATAAGAGTGCTACAACAACACGTGACTCCTTTTCTTAATCCTCTATTCCAAAGGGCATCTCCAACGCCGACTCGCACGTTCCCGCCTGGCGCCAGCTACCCGCATTCATGCTGCTGTAGAGCAGCCGCTCCATATTGAAGTCGGCCCAGAGAGGATGCGACCTCTCACTAATAACTCTCATCATACATAGCGAACACAAATAATCTTCCTTCAACCCTTTATAATTATGTCGTGAAATGCATGGAAAGAATTTGAAGCATTGTTGTGTTGATTAGGGTCAATTTGTGTTTGATAAATTGTGTTGTGATGTGGTCATTTTATAATTGGCTATGAAAAGCAAACAATGAAAGGATGAAAAGAGTAGGTCAAATAAAGACTAAAATAGAAAAAAGCTACCATGGGTAAATGGGAGCATGATTGTCACCACAATACCAAACCAAGGGTTAATAGTCATGTTGGGTTTAATATTAGATTCGATGTCTATTGACATAAGCTTGTCTAGGCAGAATCAAAGGTATAGACCTTATTACAAGTTCAATAAAGCAGCCATGATGGCATTCTTTAAAAAAAGGATAGAGAAATATAATTGTATGCTTGTAGCAATGTGATAATCTATACTTGTATTTGAACACCGTCATCTATAAATGGAAAATGCCAGGTCAGCAAAACAGCCAATACTTTTATGTCTTAAGTTTTAACTATCAAGTAATGTGCACAAATGTTCTTTAGTTTGTACAGTCAGAAATGAGATTTAGAAATAAGAAAGTAGATATGAAGAATCAACCATAGAATTTTCGGATGTACATAACTTATAGAGGACAGCTACTACATTTACGCTAAGTTAAAATGTTCACACCAGGAACATTGTCATATTGAGATACATTGAAGGAAACTGACTAAATTTAGTTAACAATAGGTATTACATATAGAATATTGCTAGAATATTGTTATTCTAATTTCATTGGCGGATTATCTAATTATAATAAATCCATAATTCGAGTACATTAACATTAGATTCAGGCTTTGCCCAACAGTACTTCCCACCCATTCCCAGGTACATGACACGAAAACCTCAGCTCTTCCAAAAGTACATCAAATGAATTGAATATACATGTAAATAAAATAGTACAAGTTCCGGTATCTTAGATATATACATAATTTAGGGATTTGTATGACTCAGACGTTCAAGTAGCTCACTTGTCCCCGATCAATCCAAGATGACTGACAAAAACGAAAACAAAAAATTACAACATGGAGACGACAAACTACCCTTTAAGAAGAAAATATAAATAAAAAATAAAAAAATTGAAATAATAAAGTTTTCTAAGAAGGATGAATTAGTGGCATTGGTATTACCCCTTCAGAAGAAAGGAAATGAAAAACCATAAAACAAAATAATTACACAATTGATATGAAAATTGCACTTTCTTAGAATATGCAAAAATAAATATACATAGCATTTTTTGGCAAAAAAACTAGTTCCCTAAAAAGGAATGAATCAGTGGCATTTGTATTATCTTAATGACGAAAAAATAAAATAAAATCAAAATAATGAAGTCTTTTAAGAAAAAATAAATTAGTGACATTGGTATTTGCCCTTTGTGAAGAAAGAAAATAAAAATGAAAAATGAAAAAAATGCACATAATTTATTCATAAATTGTGTTTTTTAATAATATGCAAGAGTAAACATATCATAGTAAGGTCTACCAAGAAGAAGTTTAATGAACTGGTGGCATTGGTGTTACCCTTAAGGAAGAAAAAATAAAACAAAACCAAAAACTAAATCATAATAACGAAGTTGTCTAAAGGAAGAATGAATTAGTGGCCTTGGTATTACCATTTAAAAAGAAATAAAGTGGAACAAAAACTAAAACAAAAAAATAATGAAGGTCTATAAGAAATAATGAATTAGTTGCATTGGTATTATCCTTTAAGAAGAAGAAAATGAAACAAAAACTAAACAAAATAAAAATAATAAAGTTTTCTAAGAAATAATGAATTAGTGGCATTAACATTACCCTTTAAGAAGAAAAAAAATGAAAAAATGTCTAAACGTAGCTAGCTTTGCATTGGAATCAATCCAGCAGCCTGACCCAAATACAGATCATAATTGTGTGTCTAATTGGAATCAAGCCAAGTCGTGTGTGTGCGCCTTGGAATCAAGCAAGTTGTGTGTGTGTGTGTGTGTGTGTGTGTGTGTGTGTGTGTGTGTGTGTGTGCCGCCGTGCCTGCGCCGTTTCATATGTGCGCGCAATCCTGATTGGAGGTCGTCCAATCGGCCTCCCGCATCATGCCATCGTGCTCACGCACGTCAGGAGAGGCCACCAGCGTGCAGTCCTACATGAAAAGTTGTCCAGGCTGCACGTCTGTCTCATGGAACTTCAAAGTTGATGATGACATGGAGAAGAACGAAGCTAGGGTTTTTCGAGGATGCTTTTGTGACTCCATGGAACCAATCTTCTGCGGAGATGCTTTTCTTCTTGCCACATGCATCCAGCTGTCGTGGCCGACCGCCCGCACACAGATGCACTCTGCCACCTGCTACGCACACCTTGCCACCACCGGCGTCGAAACCAGCACAGATACATATATTAGCAAGCTATCATCCGCTGATCAATCAAATCCGGGCACTATATACATGTCCTAAGCATCCGTTGATCATTCAAATCCAGGCACTATATACATGTCAACATGCAACTCTTGGATCTGTCCTAAACTAGCTCCCGTGTAGCATCATAGCATCTACGGAAGGTCAATTATTGGGGCTGCAGCTGGCATAGGAGGAGGATGGGGGAGATAGGAGGAGAGAACCAGCGTGCATGCTTTTTTTTTTTTGGTAAAATGCAAAGGGTGTGTCTAGGTCTCAGTCGATTGAGACTCAACCAAGTCTCACTCAAGTGATATAGTATATGAGAAGAAAAAGAAAAAACTGAAAGGAAATTTTTGTACGAATCTTAATGCAAGATCAATGGAATATAACATCGACTGAGACATAACGAAGTCTAAGTCGACTGAGACGTAGCAAAACTGAAATGCAAAAGAGTATGCTAAGGAATAGACTCGTGGGTGGGATATTGGGCTTGGGCAAAGACTCTTTGACGTACTTCATTTGATGGTTGAACATAAATAGTGCATAGCTCTAACGGACAATTCCAATTTACAAAGAGCCCTCGGCATCGATGCAGACATACGCATCAGGGAAGGAAAACAATCTACATTACTAGACATACGGATCGTATCTAATAAGGAATGCAACACAACACTTAGAACAATACTCTGCAAAACACCTAAAAACCATAGAAAAACAAACTCATAATCCAGCACAACAAATCAAGTATCATTGGCACAGTCTTCGAACGTTAGCTCCCCAGCCATGCTCCCTTCTGAAGATATCTTGCGCCACCTGGAAGAACTAGCTACTTCACTAACCTGGAAGAACTAGCTACTTCACTAACCTGGAAGAACTAGCCCACAAAGGAGGACGTATCCGGTGCACTTACATTTGTAGCATAAAAACTAAAAAGCACGTTCGAAAAATTGTAAAACGCGCTCAATGGATACTAGTGGGGCACATTGCATGGCGATTGGTGCCTTTGTGTCCACGGCTCGTCAGCCGTCGGCGGTAAATGAGTCGCCTGGACGCGTAGCACCGTGGAAGACGTGGCTTCCTCCTACCTTAAGTCGAGGAGTGCATGCTCCAGGGGCAGCACAACCATGGGAGGGATCCCACGAAACTTTGTCCTACACATTGCTTCGTCCAATACGTTCGTCTTTTTTATTCTGTCCAGCAAAACAGCACAAGCTGACACAACAGCGATCGCTGGCTGGGCATAGACACACACACCCATGCGCGCCCACGTGCACATCCATGCATGGACATAGACACACCGGCTAGCTACTTGGGCGGCAGCATGGACTTGGCGATGGCCATGAACATCCCCTTGTTGGCAGCGAAGCGGGCGAGCAGCTGCGGCCTGTCCGGCAGGCACGCCCTCACCTTCTCGTCGGACACGTACTCCTTGGCCCAGCGGCAGAGGCGAGGGAACTCGTCCTCGGTGGCCAGTCTCACCTCGGCGACCTCCTCGAAGACGCCCAGCCAGTGCGCTAACCCGCATGCCGCGATGTCGACAAGACCGATGGCGTCGCCGCCGAAGAACCGCCTCCCCTCCAGCTGCGCCTCCAGCAGCGCGAAGTTCTCCTTGGTCTCCTTCATAAACCCCTCCTGCGCCTCGCCCTCCGCCCACAGCGCCAGCCAGTACGCCTTCGAGCACTGCACGGTGCAGGCAAAAAATCAGTGGTTATCCGCGACTGAAGAAGGGCGAGGACTGAGGTGTGCGGCCACCGTCGGGTTGGTTGCCTACCTTGCCGTCGATGAAGCTGGCCCAGAAGCGGGCCATGGCCCTCTCATATGGGTCGGCGGGGAGGAGGGGTGGGCCGGGGAAGGCCTCGTCGACGTACTCGACGATAAGGAGGGACTCGCAGACGGCGCGGTCGCCGTGGAGGAGCACGGGAACTTTCTTGTGGACGGGGTTGTTGGCCAGCAGCAGCTCGCTTTTGTTTCTCAGGTCTTCTGGGATGAGCTCGTAAGGGATTCCTTTCAGGCGCAGGGCGATCTCGGCGCGGTGGCTGAACGGGCTGTCCAATGCGCCGATCACCTTCACGGCCGCCGCTGGGGAGCTCATCGTCTCTGCCTAGCTCGCTCTCCTGCAAATCAGGTGTAGTACATAGTTGGTGAGACTGAGCTCTGGGAGCCGGCCGATATGTCCGATGGCTCTGTGGTATTTTATACTGGGATATGAGATTGAAACTTCTCCAGGAAGCTGAAACATACTTCTTGTTAAGATCTCCATCAAATGGTTTCGTTTCGGTGCTTCCGAGAAGTTTCCTCGATGCTTCCTCCTTCGAAGCATTGTGATTTAACATTGGAAAGTGCAACCGATTGTATACCGGAAATGCTACTCGGCGCATAGTAGTGGAGTAAGTCACATCTAAATGTATTTTTATAGATGTCACATCTAAGTTTTTAATTGTTGGATCTATCGTGCATCATTGATTCCGTGACCATTGTCTTTTTTCTGTTGGTCCGGCCTCTCGTGGCACTGGCCGGCCACTTTTTATTTTGTTTTTTTTCTTGGCTGGGTTGTGACTTGTAAGATAAGATTCGAAGATGCTATCCCGGTTGTAGTTACACTATTTTGTCCGAGTTGTAATCCACCTTTTATATACATTACAAGAAAATCACGTTTTCCCCTGTTTTAGCCTATAAGCCGTGAGCTATTTTTCGGGTACTCGGCTTATGTTCCTCTAGGCCGACTCTTGAAAAAAAATAACACCCAACAAATCCAAAGGACTCGGCTTCTGGCCATCTATAAGACAAGTGTTGCAAAAAAGCTCTAGGCTTATAGGGATCACACGGTACCTACTGGAAAAAGCACCCGGCTTACGGTTCACAGTCGGCAGACATCTGCCATGTGTCTACAACAGAGGTGGCATGCCTTATATGTGTCCTATGTACTTTGTACCATATACATGCGTGCCTTTTTTCTTTGCATCGATTGCAGTTTATTTGCATGGTAGTTGTAGTATTTTATTGCATGATAATACTTGTCTCATTCGTATCATAAAGTTTAAAGTACAAGTCAAGTAAAGACTAACATGAGAAAACTGAAAAGATAGTAGAACATCTCTGAGCTTGACACCAATGTCTGTCACCTGCCTCCAGCAGCACGACAACAGCCACCAAAAAAAAGAATGATGAATCACCTCCTCACCTGAGCTCAACGTGGCTACATAGCTGATATGCAGCTTTGCCGACCTCCAAGGTGGCTCGCCAAAAGTGAAGCCCTTGCCGTTGAACGAATCAGACCGGTGAAACACCCCGGACACGTCATCGAACTCCAGATCTGGCACCCAACCATGACTAAGACGCCGAAGAAGGAAACCATACCCATCATCCATGAACCACGGTAATTGTACTATATGCATGTCTTCTTGCCGGAAGTCAGGTTGTAGTTTGCCTTTGTAAACATATATGTACAGGTAACTGACTCTATACATCTAGCTTGGTTAATTCTTGTGCGTGGTCTGTTCTAGCGTACAGAATTTAGGATGTCCAGATAGCTTGGTACTGATGAATCTAGGCTGTTTAGATATCATAACTCTAAAACGATAACTCTTCACCGTTCGTTTTCTATCCTTTTAATAATATATATAATAAAAGATTTATTTTTGAAAGTCGCGGCATCAACAGCGAGGCTTATAGTCTAGCTAAGCATTCTCTTGCTCTCGGTCCAGGGTGCCATGTCTGGTCCGCTAAGCCCCATAATCCGATTTCTATCCCACTTCATGTGGATTATTGTCAATAAAGCTTAGCTTTGTCCTACAAAACTCACAGTTAGACCTAAATATTCTCTGATGTGTTATTCAGTTACGGTGTACACGCATTTGTTTCTCAGAGGGAAAAGCGAACACCCTATAAGTGGAACCTAGGCCTGCCGTTGGAGCAGATCCTAGATATGAGGAGATCATGTACAACAGAATATGACCACGTTAACATTCACCTCCAGTACCGCACGCAGCGTCGCACTCGGTGAAGATGCGGCGGCGAGGAATGGGTTCGTTGGGGAAGTCGGGGAAGCGCCGGACAAGGTGCTTGCCTGCGGCCACCGCCCTCGCCTCCACAATCACCACGTCCTCGTCGTCATCCTCCACAAACCCCGAAGAAACCACCTCGCCATCGCCCTACTTCCTACCGGAGCTGATCCCGTTGATCGCAAGCCGCTTGACGACCCTCGAGGACATCTTCGCCCTCCGCGCTGCCTGCCGCGCCTACCGGGCTCGCCTCCCGCTGTCTTCCTCAACCCTCGCCTCGCAGGGTCCGCTACTCCTCGTCCAGCACAAGACGTCTGCCGCGCTCTTCCACGTCCCCCTCCGCCGCATCCTGCGCTTCCGCCTCCCACGCGCCCGCCTAGCCCATGGAATAAGACCCACCTGCTTCGGCCGGCTCTTCACCCCCCAAGTCCGCAGCCTCACCTGCTTCCACTCCTTCGGCTGTCGCGTCGCCATACAAGGCATGAGCGCCGGCGCCAGCCGCCCCGAGCTCCGCATCCGCCACCTCCTCACAGGTGAGCGAGCCCGCCTGCCTGATCCCCCGAAATGCGTTGGAGGTATTCTCTTTTCCAATGACCTAATCCTTGCCTTCACGCCATGGCACCGCGACATCTACTACTGCCGCATTGGGGATGCTCAGTGGCAAGCGGCGCGGTGCGATGAGGGCTACAACCTTCACAGTCTGATGTTCGTGAAAGACACCCTCTATGCGTTGATTTATCCAAATTATCGTCTTGCTGTTGTCGATCTTGACAACAATTCCGTGGTATTGTCGTTTCTTGGGGATGAACTCAGCGCACATACAGTACCAGATGGTAATTTGGCGGACTGGCTCGCAGAGTGTCATGGTGAGCTATTGCTAATTATCAGAAGGAGGCTGTACCGTGTGTTCCAGTGGCAATCTAAGGAGAGGAAGTGGGCGAGGACACATAGCCTTGGTGGTTGTAGCTTGTTCTTTAATATGCATGAGTTTGCTGGTTGCCTTGGTCCAGATCATCCGGGAGTTCGAAGAGACTGCTTGTACTTTACTGGAAGCTTTGGGAACTGGAGCGAGTATTCTTTGGTTGATAGATCTTTGAATGAAATTGTTGCCGAGTACCCAGGGCAATCAGTATCGAAGGATTTTGTATCACTGGCTTGGGTCCTTCCAAGCATTTGTTGACGCAGTACAATGCGTATAAGAACTGCCCAGAAGTTCTCAAGGTACATTTGCTCCCTTGAGACTATTGTTAATGGATTAGAGTTTTTTATTTTATGTTTATTAATCAAAATATTTATGTGACTCTTTAGCAACAAATGTATATGAACTTGTGTATGAATGGACACCCTGACTCATTGTCTTCCTCAAATATTTGACAGTAATTAATGTTCATCAAATTAGTCTTGGGGTATGGTTTGCTTATTTCGTTAATTGAGGACAGCAACAACTATTGAAATGGACATTTAGGGAATAAATGGAGAGCATCACTTAATAGAACCGCATACATACTGCAGAGGAAGATTGCAATTTAAAAAAATGTCTTGTTGGGCTTGCGCAGAAAGGCCTGGGTAGTGTGTGTCGCTTTCTTCACTCCTGCAATGAGCGGGAGCTAGAATTTCCCTCCTACGCCAGGTCATGCCGAGGGAAGACAAGGTTGGTACAAACAAATAATCAATATACACAGCCCTTCCCCTTGCTATTGTCACTATCTATTTATTTTGATCACATCATGGATCTGACGCCACAGAAAACAATGGCATGCACACAGAGGTAGTCTTACACTCTATCGAGGTCGCCAAATCCATTCAGGGGCCAAACTATGGAGTTCACATTAAGACTAACAGAAGTGTGTGATATTAGGTAAAATTTATAAGAGATGGATTTTATTTGTGACGGTCATGAGTCCAATGTAGATACCCATTGTTTAGCTGAGTTGTAGCTGCCTCAGAACTTTGGTCGTTGTATTTGGATAAGAGACATTGGAAGGTTGATGAGAAATGTCGCTTTTGCTGCTGCAAAGAATCCATTGGTCACATTGCATTTTCAGTTTGCTGTGCCTAGGTGTGTTTGTAGGATTGTTGCCGTGGTTCTGGATGTTGGATGAATTACCCTGTAAGATGATGAGGCGTGTGTATTAAATTTTTAGGGGGCGAGGGAGATGTTTTGTTTCTGGTGGAGTTGCAGCGTTGCTTGCTTTAGTAATCTGTACTCTGTTAAACCTAATGCTGTTATTTCTATGATGTTCACATGTGCTGTCTTATCGGTTTGCCTTGCAGAAGAGAAATTAACCTCGGAAGCAAACGGTGCTTCGTGGCCAAGTTGTTGTTGGTAGTGGCGACAGAAATCTTGAACAAGTGATGATGGATGTGGGGTGCCTGATTCAGTATGCTTCGCGGTCTGTAGCGAGACGAAGAGAACCATGGCTCGTTTGGTGGGCTCGTAGTCGTTTGCTCTCATTTTTCTGTACACTCACGTTGTGTGTGTAAACAAATAAATCTTGTGTGTTGATCAGCTTCTAT
This sequence comes from Triticum aestivum, assembly GCF_018294505.1. Taxonomy (NCBI): domain Eukaryota; kingdom Viridiplantae; phylum Streptophyta; class Magnoliopsida; order Poales; family Poaceae; genus Triticum; species Triticum aestivum. Next base: position 584,607,928 of record NC_057802.1, on the reverse strand, counting down.
GTCATATATTCCAGAGTCGTCAAGCAGAGATTTTGTCTTACTTTGGACTGCAGAGGGATGTCAACTGCTTTAGCTGTAGCGCAACCAGCGTTCGGTGCATCTCTGTATCTCTCGTCTTGGAGCTGACAGTAGGCTATAAATGGCCCTGGTGAGCACCCAGCGTCTTACACAGACGAACCAGGCATAGCCCATGGCAATGATGGCCAAGCTCGCTCTTGTGCTTGCGTTTCTCGGCTACGTGGCGCCTACATGTCAAGCAGGGTATGGATATCCAAACCTGACACCTCCTCCTCAACGGGTGCCGACGTCTAGCCCCCATCCGCTCTCCCCGACGAGCGACTTGGCGACGGCGAGGCCCTTGTGGAGGAGCAGCGGCACCTTGTTGACCGGGTTGCTGTCGAGGAGGAGCAGCTGCACCTTCTTGTCGACCGGGTTGCTTAGTTTGCTTTCGCTTTGCTGCACTCAGCGTCTTACAGAGACCCACCAGGCATAGCCTATGGCACTGATGGCCAAGCTCGCTGTTGTGCTTGTGTTTCTCGGCTGTGTGGCGCGTACATGTTAAGTAGGGTAGGGATATCCGAACCCGACACATCCTCAATGGGTGCGGACCTCTAGACCCCATCGCCCGCCCCGACGAGCGACTCGTCGATGGCGAGGCCGTTTTGGAGGAGCAGCGGCACCTTGTGGACCGGGTTGCTGTCAAGGAGGAGCAGCGGCACCTTCTTCTGGACCCGGTTGCTTCATTTGCTTTGGCTTTGCTGCACATTTTTGTGTGTAAACGAATGACGACCCTCGTGTGTTTTATCATCTTCTGTGAAATGGACTGAAACGAAGCGAAGTTGGGTGCGAGCGACTATATATCTGGTAAAATAATTGTTTGGTTTGTTTAGCTACCATAGATTGTGCGTTATTGGAATAAAGCGCTATGAAGATTCCACTAAGGAATGAAACTAAGGGAAGGTCAGAGATACTCTTGAATTGTTCCCTTTTTAGTTTTGTACAGAAGAGTGATATGTGCACTTGGTCCCCTAAGTTAAACAAAATTGCTCTTAGGTTAGTACATTCATGAGTAGAACTTCTCTCCCATGATTAGTTGTTGGTAGTTTTTTTTCCTTGAAATTAACAATACTCCTTCTAATTCATATTAATTGTCGCTGATTTAATACAACTTTTTACTAAATCATCGTTTATTAATATGGATCAGAGGGAGTATTAATATTCCTTGTATGATTGTTTTTCTTGTCACTGGCCGTCTTCTGGACCACTACACGGGTCAATGAGGCTTTGTAGACTAGTCTAAAGCAGCAGACTAAACGTAATCGTCATGGTAGCAAAAATGTTAGTTTTGTGATTAGAACGAGACAATTCATCATTTATTTCCGTCATGTCCATTTACAACCTTGATCTAACACATGATTCATGTTACATACAATTTAGCAGCGCCAACGAGTACCCCAAATTTGTTTGGAAACTAGTTGAGTTGTATCTGTCATAAGATGAAAGGACAAATTCGTGTGGGAGTTTGTGTCATTCCCTGGGCAATATGGAATTGCTGAAATGACTGCATTTTTAACAGATCATCTATTCATAATTACTTACATGTTATCTATAGGCCTATGACTTCCATCCATATGTGGTCATCACTGCATCATGTCAACGCACAGACTCTCATAGCCTCTGGGTATAGCCGGCTGCAAACAGTTGCGCAGGGTTTACTCAATTAGTTTGATTGGTGAGCTACTTGTAGATTACGTGGATGAGCTATGACTGTCTGGGGTGCAACCGGTAGTTGTCATGTTTTATTTTAATTTGTATTACTGGCTAATAATCGATGACTTCAACTTTATCTATGTTTAATAAAATGGTTGTGTGCATCATGTGATGCAGAGGCTGGGATCATCCCCTTTTCAAAATAGAAAGTCGGTCTAGTCAGTACCCAAGCCTTTACACCTATTAACTATTTCCTATGTAATTCTTCATTTCTTCTAAGATAGCAAAACTAGGCTATGTACACGAACTACTTGTTGGAAACTGAACCATTCCTCTAGGAAGATTGATCTCGCTGGAATTTGAATCCTAAATTTGCGAGACATTCTTATAGAACCGATCCCGATTCCTCTCATTCTTACGACAACCCATGAACTGTCCTTGTTTCTAATTGATTCGCCGTGCTGGCTCTCGGTAAAGCGGCAACTCCTTGGAAAACACCATGTCTCATGTGTACTAGCTGCTCCGTGAGTGCTCGTTATACAGGGGCTCAAAAGTGGAACAGGCATGCCTACATTAATGACTTGATTATGTACAATTATTAGACGGCCCACCTACCACAGCAGTTCAGCTTTATCATCTCTATTAACTTTATCGGACACTAGTAATTGTGCAGGTGCCACACATGTCCAATTCAGTAGTATATTAGGATCTTTATGATGTCGCCTTCCACTCCAGCAACTCTTCCCTTTGGCTACACAAATGCTGCCTAAGGTTTGGCCTTTTGAGATTGATCAAATGAAGACAATTCCTTACGCCTCGGTGCTGTTGGGAGCATTATGTATGCTCAAGTATGTACGCGTCCTGACTTAGCAAATGTAACTGGAATGCTTGACAGATATCAGTCTAATTCAGACTTAGATCACTGTAAAGCTGTCAAGAAAGTAAAGTGCTATCTGTAAGGGACTAAAAATCATATGCTTACATATAGAAAGACTGACAACCCAGAAATTATGGGTTACTCAGACGCTGATTTTGCAGGCTCTAATCATAGTAAGAAAACTAGATCAGGCTATATCTTCACACTTGCAGGAGTATCAATTTAATGGAAAAGCTGCAAACAGACACTTACTGCATATTCAACCATGCAAGAAGAGTTTTTGGCATGTTCTGAGGCTACCGGGCAAGCCATATGCCTTAAGAACTTTGTCCCTAGACTTAAGTGGTAGACAACATAAATAAACCACTTACATTATTCTGCGGTAATCAAGTTGCAGTTTTCCTTTCGAGTAACAAGTCAAGTGGTGCTCCAAACACATTGACCTTAAGTATCTTGTTGTGAAAGATAGAGTCCAAGATCAAACAATTAATTCCGGCATATAAGTACTGATGATTGCTGATCCCTTGACTAAAGGCTTGCGAGATGAAGTCTTACGCTATATATTTTGGGGTTCCAGTAATGATTATACTATATATTGCTGTGAATACATTATCTTGGTATGATGCCTTTGTCGAAGTATGCAGTAATGATGTTAACGATTCAATCAAGTGGAAGAATGTTAGAAATATTAAGTGATTAAATGGTTAATATGTTAATTACCATAAGTTAAAGTGGGTCCATGAGTTAATTATGGGATTAACACTAAATAACAATAATTAGCAATTTGCACCTATGATTGGGGGCCTAATTACGATGATAGTTAGGTCCCACGTCATATAGAACGCAATATATAAACAAGGGCATCCCTGCACCTATTTGATCATGGTATCTCTTAGGGTAACAATGCTCTCCGATAATTACTCCAAATCCAATCAGGACTGCGCTGGACGTTGACATGAAGGCTTGGCCTTACTCCAGTTAGGTGCCGGAGTTGTGATCGACTACGCTGCTGCAATTCATCACCAACATCAGACTCTACTTCCTCCACCGAGATGGCCTCTTCAAACGGAGGTATAATCACTCTATTGTCCACTAATTTCCGCAACAAATCTGTTAGAATAAATCCGAGGCGCTCCGTCGATCTACCTAGGACCAAGCAATCACACAAGCATGGCACCGAGATTTGTTAATGAGGTTTACCGATATGGCTACATCTACGGGGCATGACTACGGGCGCTCCTCCCCATGACACCGTCACAATACCGCACCCCGGCCGCCCGGGCGCCGGCACACACCGCCGACTCCCCCGCGTGCCCGTGCTATTATGTTGGCATAGGTTACATCGTGTGTCTACCCCCACTATATATGAGAGGCCTAGGATACAAGTGTCCTACTTGGACACGACTCCATATCCTGTCCACACACCATACGACTCCAAGTCCAACTGTAACCTAACGTGTACAATAATATTCGACACAACTCTAACAAACTCCACCTTGGTGAATATTCTCCACCACCTTGAATTCGTCCATGCGTCGAACCTCCATTTACATTGGACTTGAGATACGCCATGAGCACCACTGCTACTCCCAGACTCCGTATGACTCCACCTGCAACTGTAGACCCTTCTCGTCTTCTTCACAGTCAACACTCAAGCAAAATTAAGTTCCTCGTTACTCTACTTTGTGCTCCCAACTTTCGGACTATCCGTCCAACACCATCATACACCGATCACTGTCTGCGTGAAAGTGAACAACTCACGTATTGGACGCCACAAACAAGAGTTACCTGAACTCAACATCACCACTCTTTCTTGACCATCTGTCTGAAACTTGAAGGAATTTCACCGTCGCCTTGTGTCACCCTGAGTCAAATTCGTAGTTGTCTCACCCTTTTTCCCGGATAGTCTCATGTCCCACAACAATAGCACTCCGCCTCCTTCTGTTATTTGTCATCCGCACTTTGCCATGTGCACTGAACACCACAGAATATACGGCCATGTACTCTCCCAGCTTTTGACAATTTCAGACTTTCTGCCACTTTCTCAGATTCTCCATGGTCAACTCCTGTCCATCAACCGGCACCGATAGACCTAGTCACCAACTTGAATCCGGTAATCGTCAACACTGCTTCAGCACCCCTGCACACTTTGTCTAACAACATATCTGACCACTGGTGCCCTGGCCTGTCGCTGTGTCCCGTGCTTACCGCACGCCTCGCCGCTATCACCGCGTTGAGCCTCTGCTGTCCTGGTCGAGTCTCCCGGGTAGCTAGCCCCCATTGTCTCAACTCCCACTGCAGAGAACCATCGATCATCATCGACCGATGCCGAGTATCACGCCTCCATCAGACCACTGGCGCCCAGTCCGATCCACGTGTCTCTCGCTTTACCCGCTGAAATAGGCTTCGACTCTTTGTTAACTTACGCCGTAGCCCCTCCATCAGCACAGAGTGTAGTCATCCGTCAGACTCCAGCTCCACCTTCAACATGACTCCATGGTGGTTGTACGTGCCACCCTTCCGCGCCCTGTCGACTCCAAGCTCTCATGTGCACCGTCTGAATCAACCCTGCGCAATAGTCTGTCGAAGCCGTACAAGCCCTCAAGCCTGCACCACGTGTTTCCACGCCCCAGAAGTCGGCCACTATCAGCATCACGCTCCTATGCGTCGTCGCTGAAATCACCGCCGTCTTCTGCTTTGACCGACATCCCCGTCGATCCGGCCGTCAGACAGTCCAGTCCGACCCAGCCGTGTATGTTCGACTGCAATCATGCTCCATCCTGCGTCGTGTCCACCCGCACATCTCTGCGCATTGCCCGACGCCCTGTGTCTGCATGATCCTGACGTCGCGCTTGTCCGCGCGGTCCGTTGCCTGTCCACACGCTCCAAGCCATCCGATCAAACCAACCTAGCAAAACTTCCATGCAAACTTGAACGGACAAATCTCTTGTCTGCAAATTATCTTGCCCATGTTTGATATATTAACTTCTCTGTGCACCCAGCAGAAAGTCAGATCGTAATGATCCATCCCAACTACTCCCGTGCACACGCGTTGGACCTAGCGAGTCCTTTTTTTTTATTTAACCAAACAAATCTCACATCTGACCATAGCAACGCACATCTCAATCCCAGCAAACGCACGCATGCCACGCTTGCACACCAGGCCTCCTTCAGCCATTCGGCTCCTCAGGCCTTGGCTGCACCTGGGCCTTAGGCTAGGCACGCTTGGGCCTCTCGCCGACAGGCCGCACGGACCCACCAGCGCATCGTGCAACGACACACTCAGCCGCCGCATGCCCTAGCGCTGCCGGTCCTCGTCTCCAGCGCGATACCAGCCGCCGCGCGCACTTGTGATCGAACCTCCTGCACGCCGAGCCTCAGACCGCGCCGCGTACGCGCCTGACGCAGCTTCCTAGACCGCCATGCGAGCCATGCTGCAGCGCTTCTGCACGGAACCGACGAGACTCCCACTGCCTGCCGTATACCCGTGCGCCGCCGAGAACTCCAGCTGCTAATCGATCTGCCTCCCGCTCCGGATTGGTTCTTGCACTCGCCGACTTCTGCTGCTTCAGAAAATTCCATCGATCGTCCTGGCTTTTCCGTCGACTACCATGAGATTGCTCCCGATCGCCTAACACACCATGGATCGAACTAATTTCTTTCGCAGCCTTCGGCATCATCACCTCTAGATCAACAACCGCAGCCTCAAATCGAACCTTGCTCTGATACCATTTGTTAGAATAAATCCGAGGCGCTTCGTCGATCTACCAAGGACCAAGCAATCACACAAGCATGACACCGAGATTTGTTAACGAGGTTTACCGATATGGCTACATCCCTGGGGCATCACTACGGGCGCTCCTCCCCATGACACCGTCACAATACCGCACCCCGGCCGCCCGGGCGCTGGCACACACCGCCGACACCCCCGCGTGCCCGTGCTATTATGTTGGTATAGGTTACATCGTGCGTCTACCCCCGCTATATATGAGAGGACTAGGATACAAGTGTCCTCCTTAGACACGACTCCATATCTTGTCCACACACCGTACGACACCAAGTCCAACTGTAACCCAACTTGTACAATACTATTTGACACAACTCTAACAAATCAAATAGTGTGCATGTGTATTACATAAGATCTGATTACCAGTAACATAATCTCAGCAATTAACTCCAACAAGAGATTGACTGTTCGGGGTGCAGGGTCGGCGGAGAGTGGGCAGAGGCTGCCAGCGTTGGAGAAAAGGAGGTAAGTGGGGACGTGGTTAGCGGGATGGGGTGGTGAGACGGTGTCTCAGTAGTATAGGACCCCCTCATTAGTGGCGTCCAGATGTGCCTTGTAGCAGCGTATGGCCGGAGCGACGCTACTACCGCGCCGCTGGTAGTATACAGCCAGCAGCCCTCGGGCCGAACGCTGCTAACCGGTAGCACTCCAGCAACGTTTACGGCCGAACACCACTAATAGCAACTCAACCTGTATCATGCCTGGCAGGATGCACACCGCTGATTAGTTCTCAACATGGTAGTGTTCGCTTCACCTTGCACGCTAGTGGTCTAAAATGCCCGGAAACAAAATTTATAAGCACTTATTTTCTTTGGCATTATGTTCTACCACTGAAATTTGCTTGGATGGCACCATTTTGGCCAGCAAATCCAAAGTTAGCAATTGTTTTTGTTGAATCATGAACTAAAATGAAATCCTGAACACAATTAACTAGCATCAGATAGTACCTAGCAATTACGGAAAAATTACCAGCGGGGCAGCCGTCCGCATGTTGAAGGAGACTTCGTGTATAGTAGGCGGAGGATAAGAGAGGAATGAAAGGCAACGTACAATAAAGAAGAGTCATATGTTTTCTTTTCAGATTACGGCTGGAGCGTCGTGGTTAGTTTTGGTCAAAGGAAGGTCAGGCAGAGAAGATTGGTTTTCTTCCCACGTTACAACGGGAGCCTCGGAGTTACTCCAGCAGCTGTTATTTAGTATCACTAGCAAACATGCCCGTGCGTTGCAACGGGGGAAAAATATGGCATGCCCGACCATCACCCACCTCATGGCGCAACCGCCATTTGTGTGCAGACAATTAGAGATTTTTTATATTAGTCCTTGTCGCGTGTTCCTGTCCCTAATCTCTCACATGAAAAATATTAAATAGGTGTTTTAATTTTATATGAAATAATATTTGAAAAATGTGAACAACTTCCGAATTTGAAAAACTTTTAAAACATGAACAATTGTTGAAAAAAGTGATCAAAAGTTTCAAAAAAGATGAACAACTTTTGAAATCCCGAACATTTGTTGAAATGTTTTATAGATAATGATTTTTTTACAATTATTGTACAATTTAGTAATATATCCTGAAAAAATTTAAAATACACCTTGACAATTTTAAATACACATTGAATATTTTTTGATATACTGAAAAATATTCAAATACATATTGACATTTTTTGTGAGACACATTGAAGTTTCTAAAAATATACAATGCACATTTAAAAAATATGATGAACATTTTCTTAATATAGGGTGAACATTTCCTTAAATATACGATGAACACTTTTGTATATAAAACATGCAATGAACTTTGTATAGTACACGAAAGCAGAAAGAAAAAAAATGAAAAAGAAAAGAAATAGAAACAGAAATAGAAAAGGTAAAGAAAAAAAGGAAAGAGAACAAAGTGCAGAGCGACCGTGTCCAACCCAAACTGGGACGTCGGCAGGCACTAGTAGAAAAAGGGCCATTTGTCCCGATTCGTAAGGCCCATCTGTCCTGGTTGTGGATCCGGGACTAAAGGGTCGTTACTAAAGCCCTAGGCCTTTAGTCCCGGTTCTTACACGAACCGGAACAGATAGGCCTCCACGTGGCCGCTGCGGCGAGCCCAGGCAGGAGGGCCTTTGGTCCCGGTTGGTGGCACCAAACGGGACCAAAAGGCATCCACGCGTCAGCAACTGGTAGGCTGAGGTTTTTTTTTGAAAGGGGGTGGTTTAGGGGTTTTGGGGGTTAATTTAGGTTGTTAGCTAGCTAATAGAGAGAAGTATCCTATCTTATCTCCGTGCTTGGTTTACCAAAGCTACTGCTATGCCTAAACATGGCTTAGATTGAAGTGAAGGCAACATGTGGTGCATGTCGAAGTTAATACTAATCCTAACTTGATCAAGTTTGGATTGTACTACTTTCGACATGCACCACATGCATGTTACCTTCACTTCAATCCAATCCATGTTCATTTTACCCACTGATATATAATAACTCTTCATGCTCGCATCATGCATCATCATAATAACAAGTCATACTAATCATCATCATACAACTTGTACTCATTATTAATAACAAGTCATATGATCCTCATCCTCATAGTCATCGAACCAACCCTACTTAATTGTTCTTAGCACATGATCATCAGTATTAGGTAGGACCTAAATACCCTCTTTAAGGTAAAATAGCATAAAACAATATAGATCCCGACTCTCCATTATGGAGAATGGAGATCATCCTGTCTCCAATTCTTGCGCTTCGCTTACTTTTGCTTCCAAGAACCTCCTTACGACTGTCCGTACATTTTTTCCATTCTTTGATTAGCATGTCTCCACTTCTTTTAGAAATCTGGTATGGACAGTTGAGATTCGTAGGATGACCTGGTTGTATGTTCAAAACATCAAAGGCTACCATTCTGATACATCAAATGAGGCACACAATCCTCTGGGATTCTCTGTTGAAAAACATAGTAATAACTTCATAGTTAGCAATGATGTACTAGTTTTAGAAGTATGCAAGAGATGCACGGATGTCGTAGTATTAAAAAATCTTACCAGGGTATCTCCATGGTAGTTACCGTGGTTCAACACGTGCACTAGTGGCACGTATTGACCATAATGTTGAGGAGTTTGATTGTAGATATTGTAATTCTAAAGATTAGTACAAAATGCGATCAGATGATTTTTCTCCTGATAAGTTAGTTCGGAGCCATCGGTGTAGTGGGTTTTGTCTACCATCTTCCGCACATTTTTTGAAGAATGAAAATAAGCTGTCAATGGAAATAAGCTGTCAACTATTTTGAAATAAACAATATAAATTAGTTAATAACTATTTTTGTGAAAATCACATAGCGGTAGAATTGGAGGCGTATCAACAAGGACCCAAATGTCCATATTGTCTTGCTCGATTTCAGGATCACCAAGATCCATGGTGACAAGCATATCCTCATGAAACCCATACATCTTCCAAAGTGCTTCCTTCTTTGGCAACCAAAATGGGTTACACTCTCAGAATTGTACAGATTTACTTCGAAATCCATACCATGATGGGTCCTTAGGTGAATTTTCTTTGTTTCGAACCTTTCATGGTCTTCAAAGCCCATCCTCTCCAAGACATAGTGTCTTGCATGGCATGGGATAAGCTAGTCGAATTGTAAAAGATGAAAATTACACGTTGAAATAGTTGAAGTCGTGCTTAATTACGAAACAAAAACAATTGTCGTCGTTGCGTACCGTTTCAACATCGAAGGTCTCCTCGAGCTTAATGCTGAAGTGCCGATCTTCGTCTAGGTGAGGCCTGTCGCACAGACCTCGGATGTCGTGGCACCAGTCGCACTCCCCCGGGAGACTTTCGTCGTCCGAGTACGACATTTCCTATGTTCATAATTCAAATATTAAACTTGTACAATTAAATATATGTACTAAAAAACCTAAATTAGATCATTATTATTCATCACGGGTTGACTATCGGTCTGTCGAGTCTTTTCTTGAAAACTCTCAGCTCACGTGCTGTACATATTCGACCGTCGGTGATGGCAGCTCTTCCTTTCATTCCCGAGTGCATTACACCAAATTGTCTAGAATACGGGAATGAAGGAGAAGCTACCCCCACGACAACAGTCGGGATTCTTCGTCCTCTCATATATATATGGTGGAAACTCTCCCTCACTGATTCCTCCCTGACATTTGCGACCGTCGGTGATGGTAGCTCCTCCTTTCGTTCCCGAGTGCATTACACCAACTAGCACACGGGAACGAAGGAGAAGCTACCCCCACGACAACAGTCGGGATTCTTCGTTCACTCATATATGGTGGAGACTCGACAGACTTAAAGTCAACCCGAAATATTGTTTAATTATCTTTCTAAAAAAGGACATAACGAGCGCCTGAAATTTGCCGGAACAGAAATATACATGTTTTTATCTACATCATATGAGAATTCAAACTTGATGGCCATTACATTTAGATGGTTGAAAATATGAGCAAAACATTTCAAAATATCTTATAGGACTCATATTGACATGGAGATTTGGCTGGTCTCACCTCGAGGTCGGAGGGGGGTCGGTGACGGGGACGACGGCGGGGATGATGGAGGGGGCTCCTAGATTTCTGCAAAAACAAAAACCCTATAAGCTATCAACTAATCAAATGCATACGCCTAGCATAGTGCTCTCCAATTTTAGCATTCAAAGTAGGAGTAGTTTTCCAATTTGAGCATCCAATAAGCAAAACCAAGTCGTAAAATAAAGTAGTATTTAAATTAGCATGCATTCAATTATAAGCAAAACTACATCATCTCTTGTGTCCGTACATCGTCGAATATTATCACTAATACACCTCGAATACTATCATACATATAGCATTGCTAATACAGCTAGAGCCGGAGCGCCGGACGGGTATCGGCGCGGGCGGTGGACACCCAAAGAGAAGGAACAATCACAGGATCATAGCTCCAGTGAGATCCCTGAAGAACCTGCCAGGTATTGTCGAACCTGCCCTCCAACGCAACCATGTAGCGACAGACGTGCTCGTCCTCCTCGCTGACACGGTGACGTACCACCTCCGCAGTGTCCGGAAACCTCGGCACCGTCACTGTCCCACGCGACCGCCACCAAACAAGGATCGGGTCAACGACGGACTGGCTCCTCGCCAACCTACGCCTCCCGGAAGGTAGCACCTCCCAATACCAGCCCGGCAGAGCCCAGTCCCGGACATGGCCCCTCTGATCAAGCAGGCCTGCTCCGCCGAGTCGACGATGAGGATGCGGGATAGGCATCGTCGACGTCGATGCGGGAATAATTGCTTGAACTAAAAACATGAACTAGTTCTATTAATTTTCTTGCTAAAAATAAACTACTTCTATAGTAAAATAAAGTAGTTTTATTAAATCAACTAGTTCAACTACCAATCACTTACTATAAATAAAATAAACTAGTACTTACTAAAAATAAACTACTTCTATAGTAAAATAAAGTAGTTTTATTAAATCAACTAGTTCAACTACTAAGCACTTACTATAAATAAAATAAAGTAGTACTTACTAAAAATAAACTACTTCTATAGTAAAATAAAGTAGTTTTATTAAATCAACTAGTTCAACTACTAAGCACTTATGATACGTCTCCAACGTATCTATAATTTTTGATTGTTCCATGCTATATTATATTCTGTTTTGGACATTATTGGGCTTTATTATACACTTTTATATTATTTTTGGGACTAACCTATTAACTGGAGGCCCAGCCCAGAATTGCTGTTTTTTGCCTATTTCAGAGTTTCACAGAAAAGAATATCAAACGGAGTCCAAACGGAATGAAACCTTCGGGAACATGATTTTCGGAACGAACGTGATCCAGAGGACTTGGACCCTACGTCAAGACATCAACCAGGAAGGCACGAGGTAGGGAGGCGCGCCTACCCCCCTGGGCACGCCCTCCACCCTCGTGGGGCCCACGTTGCTCCACCGACGTACTTCTTCCTCCTATATATACCAACGTACCCCCAAACTAGCAGATACGGAGGCAAAAACCTAATTCCACCACCGCAACCTTCTGTACCCGTGAGATCACATCTTGGGGCCTTTTCCGGAGCTCCGCCGAAGGGGGCATCGATCACGGAGGGCTTCTACATCGACACCATAGCCTCTCCGATGATGTGTGAATAGTTTACCTCAGACCTTCGGGTCCATAGTTATTAGCTAGATGGCTTCTTCTCTCTTTTTGAATCTCAATACAATGTTCTCCCCCTCTCCTATGGAGATCTATTCAATGTAATCTTCTATTGCGGTGTGTTTGTTGAGACCGATGAATTGTGGGTTTATGATCAAGTTTATCTATGAACAATATTTGAACCTTCTCTGAATTCTTTTATGTATGATTGGTTATCTTTGCAAGTCTCTTCGAGTTATCAGTTTGGTTTGGCCTACTAGATTGATATTTCTTGCAATGGGAGAAGTGCTTAGCTTTGGGTTCAATCTTGCGGTGTCCTTTCCCAGTGACAGTAGGGGCAGCAAGGCACGTATTGTATTGTTGCCATCGAGGATAACAAGATGGGGTTTATATCATATTACATGAATTTATCCCTCTACATCATGTCATCTTACTTAAAGCGTTACTCTGTTCTTTTGAACTTAATACTCTAGATGCATGCTGGATAGCGGTCGATGTGTGGAGTAATAGTAGTAGATGCAGGCAGGAGTCGGTCTAATTGTCGCGGACGTGATGCCTATATACATGATCATACCTAGATATTCTCATAACTATGCTCAATTCTGTCAATTGCTCAACAGTAATTTGTTTACCCACTGTAATACTTATGCCTCGAGAGAAGCCACTAGTGAAACCTATGGCCCCCGGGTCTATTTTCCATCATATTAATCTCCCGTCAACAAGCTATTTCTAGCGCTGTTTTATTTTGCTTTCTTTACGTTGCATCTTTATCATAAAAATACCAAAAATATTATCTTATCAGATCTATCAGATCTCACTTTCGTAAGTGACCGTGAAGGGATTGACAACCCCTTTATTGCGTTGGTTGCGAGGATTTTATTTGTTTGTGTACGTGCGAGGGACTCGTGCGTGGCCTCCTACAGGATTGATACCTTGGTTCTCAAAAACTGAGGGAAATACTTACGTTGCTTTACTGCATCACCCTTTGATAACCCACAAGTATAGGGGATCGCAACAGTTTTCGAGGGTAGAGTATTCAACCCAAATTTATTGATTCGACACAAGGGGAGCCAAAGAATATTCTCAAGTATTAGCAGTTGAGTTGTCAATTCAACCGCACTTGGATAACTTAATATCTGCAGCAAAGTAATATGATAGTAACGGTAATGGTAGCAAAAGTAATATTTTTGGTGTTTTGTAGTGATTGTAACAGTAGCAACGGAAAAGTAAATAAGCAAAGAACAATATGTGAAAAGCTCGTAGGCATTGGATCGGTGATGGAGAATTATGCCAGATGCGGTTCATCATGTAACAATCATAACATAGGGTGACACAGAACTAGCTCCAATTCATCAATATAATGTAGGCATGTATTCCGAATATAGTCATACGTGCTTATGGAAAAGAACTTGCATGACATCTTCTGTCCTACCCTCCCGTGGCAGCGGGGTCCTAATGGAAACTAAGGGATATTAAGGCCTCCTTTTAATAGAGTACCAGAACAAAGCATTAGCACATAGTGAATACATGAACTCCTCAAACTATGGTCATCACCGGGAGTGGTCCCGATTATTGTCACTTCGGGGTTGCCGGATCATGACACATAGTAGGTGACTATAGACTTGCAAGATAGGATCAAGAACTCACATATATTCATGAAAACATAATAGGTTCTGATCTGAAATCATGGCACTCGGGCCCTAGTGACAAGCATTAAGCATAGCAAAGTCATAGCAACATCAATCTCAGAACATAGTGGACACTAGGGATCAAACCCTAACAAAACTAACTCGATTACATGATAGACCTCATCCAACCCATCACCGTCCAGCAAGCCTACGATGGAATTACTCATGCACGGCGGTGAGCATCATGAAATTGGTGATGGAGGATGGTTGATGATGACGACGGCGACGGATTCCCCTCTCCAGAGCCCCGAACGGACTCCAGATCAGCCCTCCCGAGAGGTTTTAGGGCTTGGCGGCGGCTCCGTATCGTAAAACGCGATGAATCCTTCTCCTTGATTTTTTTCTCCCCGAAAGTGAATATATGGAGTTGGAGTTGAGGTCGGTGGAGCGTCAGGGGGCCCACGAGGTAGGGGGGCGCGCCCAGGGGGGCAGGCGCGCCCCCACCCTCATGGACAGGGTGTGGGCCCCATGACATGGATTTTTCTTCCAGTATTTTTAATATTTTCCAAATAGATGTTCTGTGGAGTTTCAGGTCATTCCAAGAACTTTTGTTTCTGCACATAAATAACACCATGGAAGGTCTGCTGAAAACAACAAAAATCCGGGTTAGTTCCATTCAAATCATGCAAGTTAGAGTCCAAAACAAGGGCAAAAGTGTTTGGAAAAGTAGATACGGCGGAGACGTATCAACTCCCCCAAGCTTAAACCTTTGCTTGTCCTCAAGCAATTCAGTTGATAAACTAAAAGTGATAAAGATGAATTTTTCAAACTCTGTTTGCTCTTGTTGTTGTAAATATGTAAAGCCAGCATTCAAGTTTTCAGCAAAGATTATGACTAACCACATTCACAATAACTCTTAGGTCTCATGTTTACTCATATCAATGGCATAATCAACTAGCGAGCAATCATAATAAATTTCGGATGACAACACTTTCTCAAAACAATCATGATAAGATATAATAGGATGGTATCTCGCTAGCCCTTTCTGAGACTGCAAAACATAAATGCAGAGCAACTTTAAAGATCAAGGACTGACTAAACATTGTAATTCATGGTAAAAGAGATCCAATCATAGTCATACCCAATATAAATAAATAGTAATGGATGCAAATGACAACAACGCTCTCCAGCTAGTGCTTTTTAATAAGAGGGTGATGACTCAACATAAAAGTAAATAGATATGCCCTTCGCAGAGGGAAGCAGGGATTTGTAGAGGTGCCAGAGCTCTGTTTTGAAATAGAGATAAATAATATTTTGAGCGGCATACTTTCATTGTCAACATAACAACCAAGAGATGGCGATATCTTCCATGCTACACACATTATAGGCGGTTCCCAAACATAATGGTAAAGTTTATACTCCCCCTCCACCAACAAGCATCAATCCAAGGCTTGCTCGAAACAACGAGTGCCTCCAACTAGCAACAGTCCCAGGGGGAGTTTTGTTTGCAATTATTTTGATTTAGTTTGCATAAAGCATGGGACTGGCCATCCCGGTGACCAGCTATTTTCTCGTGAGTGAAGAGCGGAGTCCACTCCTCTTTAGAATAACCCGCCTAGCATGGAATATACGAACAACCCTAGTTGATACATGAGCTATTCGAGCATACAAAACAGAAGTTCATTTGAAGGTTTAGAGTTTGGCACATACAAATTTAGTTGGAACGGCAGGTAGATACCGCATATAGGAAGGTATAGTGGACTCATATGGGATAACTTTGGGGTTTAAGGGATTGGATGCACAAGCAGTATTCCCGCTTAGTACAAGTGAAGGCTAGCAAAAGACTGGGAAGCGACCAACTAGAGAGCGACAACAGTCATGAACATGCATTAAAATTAATAGACATTGAGTACGAGCATGAGTAGGATATAATCCACCATGAACATAAATATCGTGAAGGCTATGTTGATTTGTTTCAACTACATGTGTTAACATGTGCCAAGTCAAGTCACTTAAATCATTCAAAGGAGGATACCACCCCACTATACCACATCACAACCATTTTAATAACATGTTGGCATGCAAGGTAAACCATTATAACTCATAGCTAATCAAGCATGGCACGAGCAACTATGATCTCTAATTTTCATTGCAAACATGTTTATTTATAATAGGATGAATCAGGAACGATGAACTAATCATATTTACAAAAAACAAGAGAGGTCGAGTTCATACCAGCTTCTCTCATCTCAGTCAGTCCATCATATATCGTCATAATTGCATTTCACTTGCATGACCGAACGAAGTGAATAATAATAAGAGTGCACGTGCATTGGACTAAGCTGGAATCTGCGAGCATTGAATAAACAGGAGAAGACAAGGCAATATGGGCTCTTGGTTAAATCAACAATAATGCATATAAGAGCCACTTCAACAATTTAATCATGGTCTTCTCCTATCGACCCCCAAAGAAAAGAAGAGAAATAAACTATTTACACGGGAAAGCTCCCAACAAGCAAAAGAAGAATGGGAAATATTTTTGGGTTTTCTTTTAATTATTACTACTACAGCAAGAAAAGTAAACTAACTAAAAGCTACACTAATTTTTTTTTGTTTTTCTTAAGGTTTATCAAACACACAAGAAGAAAGCAAGAAAAAATAAAATAAACTGGCATGGATATTACAGTGAAAGAGTATGAGCACCGACATCTAGCAATGAGTGTGTGTGAACATGAATGTACTGTCGGTGGGAAATACGTACTCCCCCAAGCTTAGGCTTTTGGCCTAAGTTGGTTTATTGCCACGGATGGCCTGGCGGATATCCATAGTTGTAGCCGGGGTCGTACTGAGATGAAGAAGACTCTGATTGCCACTGGTTGGAAATCATCTTCGGATCCCACCGGTAATTAGACTGTCGCGGAGGTTCAAATTGTGGTTCCGGCTCCGTGGCTGGTGTAGGGTTCCGGTAGGCGTGAATGGCCGCCAACGGAACGAGATATGGACCTTCAGATAAATTAAACAAGGAGGGAGCAGGCAAGGTAATAGTCTCAGGGTGAAGTTTATCAAAGAACAATTTGTATTTAAGCGCTCCTTCCCTATTCTTAACAATAAAGTCATGCGCTACCATACTGTTATAATCTAAATAAGCAGTGGGCAGCAATTTTTCTTCTTTTTCATAGTGCCTAATAGGTATGTTATAGTGTGCAGCAAGGCGTGAAGCATAAATACCTCCAAAGATGGGGCCCTTTGTACGGTTCAGACTTAACCGTTTGGCAATAATACCGCCCATACTAACAGTGTTATCGCAGAATAAATCATGGAACAAAATAATAATATCAGGAACACTAAGGTTTCCACAGTTTCCGCGACCAATTAAGCAATGACTAGCAAATATGGCAAAGTAGCGTAAAACAGGAAAATATATGCTAGTGATTCTTGCATCGGAAACCTTCCTGGTTTCCCCCACAGTGATAGTGTCAATAAACCCATCCACATCTTTACGATGTGGTTCATCTAAACTGCCCTCAAAAGGTATTTTGCAAACCTTGCAAAATTCATCTAGTGGCATCTTCTTAACGACATCATAGAAATGAAACTCTACTGAAGGAGGTGATTCCTTAGGATAATGGTAGAAGTTTTGCACTAAAGTATTGGTGAGTAAGAGATTCTGATTGCGTTGGTCGTGGAGGAATTTGGTGAGGCCTGCATTCTCAGCCAATTCATAAAAATCATCATAAATCCCGGCTTCTCTCAAGAAATCATTGGAAGGCCATTCACACGGCCGGACCTCCGCGGTGCGAGGCAAATTATATTTGGGCCTCTATGCTTCTTCACTTTGCTTTTCCTTCGAGCTTCGGCTCGATGAGCCCCTCAAAAATCTCTTCATTATTTTCTGAAAATTTCTGAAATTTTTAGCAACTTCAAATAAAAGTGAACCAAGCTCAAAAAAATTGAAAGCAACTACTCCTACAAGTGCCTAGAGACTATATCAAGCATTAGAACTACTTGGAACCATATAAATTTGACATGCGAGCTCAAGAACATGGTCACCTAGGCAGCACAAATTTGCAATGAATAAAGCACTAGAACAAAAATTAATTGGACCAATGGAGGAGTCACATACCAAGGAACAATCCCCCCAAGCAGTTTTGTGAGAGGTGCTTTGAGCAAGGAGATCGAAAATCGCAGCAAAATGAGCTAGAACTCGTGCTTGAGCTGGAAGGTGATTTTTTTGGGAGGAAGAAGAAGTGTGTGGGTGCAGGAATAAGTGGAGGGGAGCCACCATGGGCCCACAAGGCAGGGGGGCACGCCCAGGGGGGTAGGGCGCGCCCTCCACCCTCGTGGCCAGGTGCTTGCCCCTCCTGCTGTGTTCTCAGTGCCAGATATTCTCAAATATTCCACAAAAAATCATATTCCATTTTCAGGGCATTTGGAGAACTTTTATTTTCGTGGAATTTTTATATTGCACGGATAAATCAGAAAACAGATAAAAAATACTATTTTTACTTTATTTCAACTAAATAACAGAAAGTAGAAAGAGGGTACAGAAGGTTGTGCCTTCTAATTTCATCCATCTCATGCTCATCAAAAGGAATCCACTAACAAGGTTGATCAAGTCTTGTTAACAAACTCATTCCGAATAACATGGAACCGGAGAAATTTCGAATGACACTATGTTACCTCAACGGGGATATGCACATCCCCAATAATAAGGATATCATATTTCTTCTTGACAGTAGGAAGAGGAAATTCAAAACCTCCAAAAATAATCGATGGAATTTTTCCAATCGAATTGATACTGTGGACTTGAGGTTGTTTCCTCAGAAAGTGTACCGTATGCTCCTTACCATTAACATGAAAAGTGACATTGCCTTTATTGCAATCAATAACAGCCCCTGCAGTATTCAAAAAAGGTCTTCCAAGAATAATAGACATACTATCGTCCTCGGGAATATCGAGAATAACAAAGTCCGTTAAAATAGTAACGTTTGCAACCACAATAGGCACATCCTCACAAATACCGACAGGTATAGCAGTTGATTTATCAGCCATTTGCAAAGATATTTCAGTACGTGTCAACTTATTCAAGTCAAGTCTACGATATAAAGAGAGAGGCATAACACTAACACCAGCTCCAAGATCACATAAAGCAGTTTTAACATAATTTCTTTTAATGGAGCATGGTATAGTTGGTACTCCTGGATCTCCCAGTTTCTTAGGTATTCCACCCTTAAAAGTATAATTAGCAAGCATGGTGGAAATTTCAGCTTCCGGTATCTTTCTTTTATTAGTAACAATATATTTCATATACTTAGCATAAGGATTCATTTTGAGCATATCAGTCAAACGCATACGCAAAAAGATAGGTCTAATCATTTCAGCAAAGCACTCAAAATCCTCATCATCTTTTTTCTTGGATGGTTTAGGAGGAAAAGGCATGGGTTTCTGAACCCAAGGTTCTCTTTCTTTATCGTGCTTCCTAGCAACAAAGTCTCTCTTATCATAACGTTGATTCTTTGATTGTGGGTTATCAAGATCAACAGCAGGCTCAATTGCTACATCATTATAATTACAAGGTTGAGCATCATCTTGAACATTATCATTAACATTTTCATTAGGTTCATATTCATTACCAGATTGTGTTTCAGCATCACAGATAGAAATATCATTTGGATTCTCACGTGTTTCAGCAACAGGTTCACCAGAAGCATGCAAAGTCCTATCATTTTTCTTTTTCTTCTTTTTAGAAGGACTAGGTGCATCTAAATTATTTCTCTGAGAATCTTGTTCAATTCTCCTAGGGTGGCCTTTAGGATACAAAGGTTCCTGAGTCATCTTACCAGTTCTAGTAGCCACTCTAACAACATAGTCATTATTCTTATTATTCAATTCATTAAGCAAATCATTTTGAGCTTTAAGTACTTGTTCTACTTGAGTGGTAACCATAGAAGCATGTTTAGTAATGAGTTTAAGTTCACCTTTGACTCTAGACATATAATCATCCAAGTATTCAAGCGTATTGGAATTATATTTCAATTGTCTACCAAAATAAGCATTGAAGTTTTCTTGTTTGACAATAAAATTATCAAACTCTTCTAAGAATTGTCTAGCAGACTTATAGTGAGGAATATCACCTTCATCAAATCTATAGAGAGAATTTACCTTTACTACCTGTGTCGGGTTATCAAGACCATGTGTTTCTTCAACAGGCGGTAAATTAAGACCATGTATTTCTTCAATAGGAGGTAAATTCTTAACATCTTCAGATTTAATACCCTTTTCTTTCATAGATATCTTTGCCTCTTGCATATCTTCAGGACTGAGAAATAGAACATCCCTCTTCTTCGGAGTTGGTTTAGGAATAGGCTCAGGAACTGGCTCAGGAAGTGTCCAATTATTTTCATTGGTCAACATATTATTCAATAGAATTTCAGCTTCATCCGGTGTTCTTTCCTTGAAAACAGAACCAGCACAACTATCCAGGTAATCTCTGGAAGCATCGGTTAGTCCATTATAAAAGATATCAAGTATTTCATTTTTCTTAAGAGGATGATGAGGAAAAGCATTAAGTAATCGGAGAAGCCTCCCCAAGCTTGTGGGAGACTCTCTTCTTCAATTTGCACAAAATTATATATTTCCCTTAAAGCAGCTTGTTTCTTATGAGAAGGGAAATATTTAGCAGAGAAGTAATAAATCATATCCTGGGGACTACGCACACAACCAGGATCAAGAGCATTAAACCATATCTTAGCATCACCCTTTAATGAGAACGGAAATATTTTAAGGATATATAAGTAGCGAGATTTCTCATCATTAGTGAACAGGGTGGCTATATCATTTAATTTAGTAAGATGTGCCACAGCAGTTTCAGATTCATAGCCATGAAAAGGATCAGATTCAACCAAAGTAATTATATCAGGATCAACAGAGAATTCATAATCCTTATCAGTAACACAGATAGGTGAAGTAGCAAATGCAGGGCCAGGTTTCATTCTAGCATTAAGAGATTGCTGCTTCCATTTAGCCAATAACTTCTTTAGATCATATTTATCATTGCAAGCAAAAATTTCTTTAGCAACTGCTTCATCCATAACATAGCCCTCAGGCACAACAGGCAATTCATATTTATTAGGGGAAGAGTCTTCATCATCACTTTCATCAATATTATCAATAATTTCATTCTCTCTAACCCTAGCAAGTTGTTCATCAAGAAATTCACCAAGTGGCACAGTAGTATCAAGCATAGAAGTAGTTTCATCATAAGTATCATGCATAGCAAAAGTGGCATCATCAATAACATGCGACATATCAAAACGAATAGCAGAAGCAGGTTTAGGTGTCGCAAGCTTACTCAAAACAGAATGTGAATCAAGTGCAGAGCTAGATGGCAGTTCCTTACCTCCCCTCGTAGTTGAGGGATAAATTGTTGCCTTAGCGTCTTTCAAGTTCTTCGTAGTGACCAGCAGATATAAATCCCAAGTGGCTCAAAGAATAGAGCTATGCTCCCCAGCAAGGGTGCCAGAAAATAGTCTTGATAACCCACAAGTATAGGGGATCACAACAGTTTTCAAGGGTAGAGTATTCAACCCAAATTTATTGATTCGACACAAGGGGAGCCAAAGAATACTTTCATGTATTAGCAGTTGAGTTGTCAATTCAACCACACCTGGATAACTTAATATCCGCAGCAAAGTATTTAGTAGCAAAGTAATATGATAGCAAAAGTAACGGTAGCAAAAGTAATCTTTTTGGTTTTTTGTAGTGATTGTAACAGTAGCAACGGAAAAGTAAATAAGCGAAGAACAATATGTGAAAAGCTCGTAGGCATTGGATCGGTGATGGAGAATTATGCCGGATGCGGTTCATCATGTAACAATCATAACATAGGGTGACACAGAACTAGCTCCAATTCATCAATATAATGTAGGCATGTGTTCCGAATATAGTCATACGTGCTTATGGAAAAGAACTTGCATGACATCTTTTGTCCTACCCTCCCGTGGCAGCAGGGTCCTAATGGAAACTAAGGGATATTAAGGCCTCCTTTTAATAGAGTACCGGAACAAAGCATTAGCACGTAGTGAATACATGAACTCCTCAAACTATGGTCATCACCGGGAGTGGTCCCGATTATTGTCACTTCGGGGTTGCCGGATCATAACACATAGTAGGTGACTATAGACTTGCAAGATAGGATCAAGAACTCACATATATTCATGAAAACATAATAGGTTCAGATCTGAAATCATTGCACTCGGGCCCTAGTGACAAGCATTAAGCATAGCAAAGTCATAGCAACATCAATCTCAGAACATAGTGGATACTAGGGATCAAACCCTAACAAAACTAACTCGATTACATGATAGACCTCATCCAATCCATCACCGTCCAGCAAGCCTACGATGGAATTACTCACGCACATCGGTGAGCATCATGAAATTGGTGATGGAGGATGGTTGATGATGACGACGGCGACGGATTCCCCTCTTCGGAGCCTCGAACGGACTCCAGATCAGCCCTCCCGAGAGGTTTTAGGGCTTGGCGGCAGCTCCGTATCGTAAAACGCGATGAATCCTTCTCCTTGATTTTTTCTCCCCGAAAGTGAATATATGGAGTTGGAGTTGAGGTCGGTGGAGTGTCAGGGGGCCCACGAGGTAGGGGGGCGCGCCCAGGGGGGCAGGCGCGCCCCCACCCTCGTGGACAGGGTGTGGGCCTCCTGACGTGGATTTTTCTTCCAGTATTTTTAATATTTTCCAAATAGATGTTCCGTGGAGTTTCAGGTCATTCCAAGAACTTTTGTTTCTGCACATAAATAACACCATGGAAAGTCTGTTGAAAACAGCTTCAGTCTGGGTTAGTTCCATTCAAATCATGCAAGTTAGAGTCCAAAACAAGGGCAAAAGTGTTTGGAAAATTAGATACGACGGAGACGTATCACCCTTTCCTCTTCAAGGGAAAACCAACGCAGTGCTCAAGAGGTAGCAACTTACTATAAATAAAATAAAGTAGTATTTACTAAAAATAAACTACTTCTATAGTAAAATAAAGTAGTTTAACTAGTTCTATTATTTATCGACCCCCCCCTCTTTTCGAAGTTATCGGGGAGGGGGTATATCGACAACGACATACCTGATAAAAAATAAAAAGAGTAAGAAGAAGAAAAAAAGAGGAGAAGAAGAAAGGAATAGAGGAGAAGAAGAAAAAAATAGAATATTATTCTATTTTTTCCTCTTCTCCTCTTTTTTCTTCTTCTTTTTCCTCTTCTTATTTATTTCTCCACTTCTTCCTCTCCTCTTCTTCTCCTTCTTCTTCTCCTTCTTTCTCTTCTTATTTTCCTTTTTCCTCTCCTTCTTTTTCTTCTTCTTCCTTCTTCCTTCTTCCTGTTTTCTTCCTTTTCATTATTTTACCTTTTCCTCTCCGATCCACTAACCTAGAATCTACTATCCTAAAATGCACTAACAGTACAAGTAATAATCTAAAATGCACTAAATCAACTAACCTTAAATGTAACTTTTGCAACACAATTTTTTTCTAAATATGCACATATATATATATATGAACATATACATAAATTGACAAAAAAAATATGAACAAAAAAATCATACATCAATGCATACATATCCATGGATCATACATACATCTGCATATATATACATATACATACAACATCCATATACACATACATCAATGATGAACAAAAAAGTGTATGAAAAAAAAGCACCAGAGAGCAGGCCGGGGCGGCGGTGGCGGCGCGCGGCAAAGCAGAGCAGGCCGGGGCGGTGGCGGCGGCGCATGGCAAGCAGAGCAGGCAGGGGCGGCGGCACGGGGGAAGGGAGGGCTCACTGGGCGGCGACGTACGATGAGGCGCGGTAGAGGGCAGCGACGGCGAGGTCGGGGCAGAGGGCGGCCAAGTCACGGCAGGGGTGGCGCAGGGCGGCGACGTACGACGAGGCGCGGTAGAGGGCGGCGACGGCGAGGTCGGGGCAGAGGGCGGCCAAGTCACGGCAGGGGTGGCGCGGGGCGGCGACGACGTCGGGGCGGCGCGGGACGGCGTCGGAGGCAGGGGCGACGACGGCGACGGCGAGGCAGAGGGGCAGCCTGGCGGCGGCGTCGCGGCGGGATCGAAGAACGGAACGAAAATTTTCACAAGTGTTGATTATATAGACAGAGCATTGGTTCCGGTTCGTGCCACAAAGCAGGACCAATGCACCCCATTAGTCCCGGTTGGTGCCACCAACCGGGACCAAAGGTATCTTTTCAGCAGCCCAAAGGGCGGGAAGTAGAGACCTTTGTCCCCGGTTGGTGGCACCAACCGGGACTAAAGGGTGGGCATTGGTTCCGGTTGGTACCATGAACCGGTACCAATGCACACCTTTAGTCCCGGTTGGTGGCGCCAACCGGGACGAAAGGCCTTGTGCTGCCTGCGTCGCGGCACGAAAGTTTAGTCCCACCTGGCTAGTTGAGGGAGCTCGAGAGTGGTTTATAAGCCCCACTCCCGCTACCCTCTCGAGCTCCTCTCAAATGCAGGCTTACGGGCCTAGACACACTGTATCTGCCTGTGGGCCTACTAGGCCTTCTACGGGGCTGAATCCTGGCCCATGGGTGGGTTTCTAGTCGTATTCAGGCTATGGTTGCCCAGTAGGTGTCATTTTTTTTATTTTTTTTCCATTTTTTGTTTTCTTTGTTGCTTTATTTTTTTATTTTGTTTCTACTTACAACAAAATACTTACTGTTGCTATTTTTATTTATTTTATTAAGGTTTATTTATTTTATTTTATTATAGTTTATTTTATTTTGTTTTATTTTGTTTCTACTTATTTATTTTACAAAAGTTTATTTTTTTTCTACTTATTTATTTTATTTTGTTTTGTTTCTACTTATTTTTAAAATTTATTTTGTTTATACTTATTTTATTTATTTTCTTTGTTGCTTGTTGTATTTGTTTTATGAAATTCTTTTTGCTTTTAATGTTTTGAACAGAAAATACTTTGATAATTTTAGTCGCATAAATTCTATATAATTTTAGTTTCAATAATACTAGAGGTTTATAAAAGCTTTTTAGTTGATTCCTTTAGTACCGGTTCTAACGCTGTTACAGACGCATTTCATTTGGTAACGGTTGTAAGGCTGGGGCCCCATGAGCACCTTTAGTACCAGTTCGTGGCATGAACCGGTTAAAGAGTTTTTTAGTTGATTCTTTCTGCAGCTGTTTTTTAGTCCCACCTCGCCAAGCGAGAGGCACTCGCAGCGGTTTATAAGCCCTGAGTGCAGAGACGATGAAGGAGAGGCGCAATGCTCACCTGCACGTTGCTTAGCTTCAGGCCTTGAGGAAGTGGTGTAGACTGCACGGAGCTATCAGGGTTTCAGACGAAAACTACACATAGCTCCGTGCAGTCTACACTATTTCCTCAAGGCCTGAAGCTAAGCAACGTGCAGGTGAGCATTGCGCCTCTCTTTTATTTTTAATAACTTATTACAATTCCGAACTTCTTGTGTGTTCAAAATGCAACATTCAAAGCCACATCATCAATTTTCAACCCTTTCAGTCTTCGAACTACGAAAAGGTTGAAAGTTGGCATGGTATCATCATTTCACCCACATAGCATGTGCTGAAAAGTTGAGAGGGTTACAGCAAAAATTGGATGCACTTTGTGTACAAAACGGACAATCTGTTTCGAGATATCAGGGTTTCATACGGAAACTCATCTGTTACAACCGACATTTCAAATGAACTACGAAAAGGTTGAAAGTTGGCATGGTATCATCATAATAGTTGTGGAGAGAAAGTCTTCACTTTTTCTTCGCTTGTGTCCTTTGCTTATTGCGCCGTAACCATGGATAATCTTCATTGTTTATCAGGATGCTTGGGTCAGCCTTGACTTTGAAGGGAGGAATTTCATGAAACCTTTCATAATCTTCAGACATGTCTGTCTTGCCCTCCACTCCCACGATGTCCCTTTTTCCTAAAAGAACTATGTGGCGCTTTGGCTCATCGTATGATGTATTCGCTTCCTTATCTTTTCTTTTTCTCGGTTTGGTAGACATGTCCTTCACATAGATAACCTGTGCCACATCATTGGCTAGGACGAATGGTTCGTCAGTGTACCCAAGATTGTTCAGATCCATTGTTGTCATTCCATACTGTGGGTCTACCTGTACCCCGCCTCCTGACAGATTGACCCATTTGCACTTAAACAAAGGGACCTTAAAATCATGTCCATAGTCAAGTTCCCATATGTCCACTATGTAACCATAATATGTGTCCTTTCCCCTCTTGGTTGCTGCATCAAAGCGGACACCACTGTTTTGGTTGGTGCTCTTTTGTTCTTGGGCGATCGTGTAAAATGTATTCCCATTTATCTCGTATCCTTTGTAAGTCAATACAGTCGAAGATGGTCCCCTGGACAACAAGTACAGCTCATCACAAACAGTGTTGTCACCTCTGAGACGTGTTTCCAACAAACTGCTGAAAGTCCTGATGTGTTCACATGTAATCCAATCGTCACACTGCTCCGGGTGTTTGGAGCGCAGACTGTTCTTGTGTTCATCGACATACGGGGTCACCAAGGTAGAGTTCTGTAGAACTATGTAGTGTGCTTGAGACCAAGAATGCCCGTCCCTACATATTATTGAGTCCCCTCCAAGCGTGCCTTTTCCAGTCAGTCTCCCCTCATACCGCGATTTAGGGAGACCTATCTTCTTAAGGCCAGGAATGAAGTCAACACAAAACCCAATGACATCCTCTGTTTGATGGCCCATGGAGATGCTTCCTTCTGGCCTAGCGCGGTTACAGACATATTTCTTTAGGACTCCCATGAACCTCTCAAAGGGGTACATATTGTGTAGAAATACGGGGCCCAGAATGACAATCTCGTCGACTAGATGAACTAGGACGTGCGTCATGATATTGAAGAAGGATGGTGGGAAGACCAGCTCGAAACTGACAAGACATTGCGCCACATCACTCCTTAGCCTTGTTATGATTTCTAGATCGATCACCTTCTGAGAGATTGCATTGAGGAATGCACGTAGCTTCACAATGGCTAATCGGACGTTTTCCGGTAGAAGCCCGTTCAATGCAACCGAAAGCAGTTGCGTCATAATCACGTGACAGTCATGAGACTTTAGGTTCTGGAACTTTTTCTCTGGCATATTTATTATTCCCTTTATATTCGACGAGAAGCCAGTCGGGACCTTCATACTGAGCAGGCATTCAAAGAAGATTTCCTTCTCTTCTTTGGCAAGAGCGTAGCTGACAGGACCTTCATACTGCTTTGGAGGCATGCCGTCTTTTTCATGCAAACGTTGCAGGTCCTCCCGCGCCTCAGGTGTATCTTTTGTCTTCCCATACACGCCCAAGAAGCCTAGCAGGTTCACGCAAAGGTTCTTCTTCACGTGCATCACGTCAATAGACGAGCGGACCTCTAGGTCTTTCCAGTAGGGTAGGTCCCAAAATATAGATTTCTTCTTCCACATGGGTGCACGTCCCTCAGCGTCATTCGAAACAGCTAGTCCGCTGGGACCCTTTCTAAAGATTACGTGTAAATCATTGACCATAGCAAGTACATGATCACCGGTAAGCATGGCAGGCTTCTTCCGGTGATCTGCCTCGCCTTTGAAATGCTTGCCTTTCTTTCGACGTTGATGGTTGGTCGGAAGAAATCGATGATGGCCCAGGTACACATTCTTCCTGCATTTGTCCAGGTATATACTTTTGGTGTCAGCTAAACAGTGCGTGCATGCCTGGTATCCCTTGTTTGTCTGTCCTGAAAGGTTACTGAGAGCGGGCCAATCGTTGATGGTTACAAACAGCAACGCGTGCAGGTTAAAGTCCTCCTGTTTGTGCTCATCCCACACACGTACACTGTTTCCATTCCACAGTTGTAAAGTTCTTCAACTAATGGCCTTTGGTACACATCAATGTCGTTGTAGGGTTGCTTAGGGCCTTGGATGAGAACTGGCATCATAATGAACTTCCGCTTCATGCACATCCAAGGAGGAAGGTTATACATACATAGAGTCACGGGCTAGGTGCTGTGATTGCTGCTCTGCTCCCCGAAAGGATTAATTGCATCCGCTCTTAAACCAAACCATACGTTCCTTGGGTCAGCTGCAAACTCAGCCCAGTACTTTCTCTCGATTGTTCTCCACTGCGACCCGTCAGCGAGTGCTCTCAACTTCCCGTCTTTCTTACAGTCCTCACTGTGCCATCGCATCAACTTGGCATGATCTTTGTTTCTGAACAGTCGTTTCAACCGTGGTATTATAGGAGCATACCACATCACCTTCGCAAGAACCCTCTTCCTGCGGGGCTCACCGTCAACATCACCAGGGTCATCTCGTCTGATCATATACCGCAATGCACCGCATACCGGGCATGCGTTCAAATCCTCGTACGCACCGCGGTAGAGGATGCAGTCATTAGGGCATGCATGTATCTTCTGCACCTCCAATCCTAGAGGGCATATGACCTTCTTTGCTACATACGTACTGTCGGGCAATTCGTAATCCTTTGGAAGCTTCTTCTTCAATATTTTCAGTAGCTTATCAAATCCTTTGTCGGGCACAGCATTCTCTGCCTTCCACTGCAGCAATTCCAGTACGGTACCGAGCTTTGTGTTGTGATACGTCTCCAACGTATCTATAATTTTTGATTGTTCCATGCTATATTATATTCTGTTTTGGATGTTTAATGGGCTTTATTATACACTTTTATATTATTTTTGGGACTAACCTATTAACCGAAGGCCCAGCCCAAATTGCTGTTTTTTTGCCTATTTCAGTGTTTCACAGAAAAAGAATATCAAACGGAGTCCAAACGGAATGAAACCTTCGGGAACGTGATTTTTGGAACAAACATGATCCAGAGGAATTGGAGTCCACGTCAAGAAACCAACGAGGAGAGCACGAGGCAGGGGGGCGCGCCTACCCCCCCCCCCCCAGGCGCGCCCTCCACCCTCATGGGGTCCACGTTGCTCCACCGACGTACTTCTTTCTCCTATATATACCTACGTACCCCCAAACCAACAGAAGCATCCACGAAAACCTAATTCCACCACCGCAACCTTCTGTACCCATGAGATCCCATCTTGGGGCCTTTTCCGGCGTCCTGCCAGAGGGGACATTGATCACGGAGGGCTTCTACATCAACACCATAGCCTCTCCGATGATGCGTGAGTAGTTTACCTCAGACCTTCGGGTCCATAGTTATTAGCTAGATGGCTTCTTCTCTCTCTTTGGATCTCAATACAAAGTTCTCCATGATTCTCGTGGAGATCTATTCGATGTAATCTTCTTTTGCGGTGTGTTTGTCGGGACCAATGAATTGTGGGTTTATGATCAAGATTATCTATGAACAATATTTGAATCTTCTCTGAATTCTTTTATGTATGATTGGTTATCTTTGCAAGTCTCTTCGAATTATCAGTTTGGTTTGGCCTACTAGATTGATCTTTCTTGCAATGGGAGAAGTGCTTAGCTTTGGGTTCAATCTTGCGGTGTCCTTTCCTAGTGACAACAGGGGCAACAAGGCACGTATTGTATTGTTGCCATCGAGGATAACAAGATGGGGTTTATATCATATTGCATGAGTTTATCCCTCTACATCATGTCATCTTGCTTAAAGTGTTACTTTGTTCTTATGAACTTAATACTCTAGATGCATGCTGGATAGCGGTCGATGTGAGGAGTAATAGTAGTAGATGCAGGCAGGAGTCGGTCTACTTGTCACGGACGTGATGCCTATATACATGATCATACCTAGATATTCTCATAACTATGCTCAATTCTATCAATTGCTCGACAGTAATTTGTTCACCCATCGTAATACTTATGCTCTTGAGAGAAGCCACTAGTGAAACCTATGGCCCCCGGGTCTATTTTCCATCATATTAATCTTCCAACACTTAGCTATTTCTATTGCCTTTTAGGTTACTTTGCATCTTTATTTCTCTTTACCATAAAAATACCAAAAATATTATCTTATCATATCTATCAGATCTCACACTCGTAAGTGACCGTGAAGGGATTGACAACCCCATTATCGCGTTGGTTGCGAGGTTCTTATTTGTTTGTGTAGGTGCGAGGGACTAGAGCGTGGTCTCCTACTGGATTGATACCTTGGTTCTCAAAAACTGAGGGAAATACTTACGCTACTTTACTGCATCACCCTTTCCTCTTCAAGGGAAAAACCAATGCAGTGCTCAAGAGGTAGCAAGAAGGATATCTGGCGCCGTTGCCAGGGAGATTCGCGCCAAGTCAAGTCAAGTCAAGACATACAAGGTACCCATCACAAACCCTTATCCCTCGCATTACATTATTTGCCATTTGCCTCTCGTTTTCCTCTACCCCACTTCACCCTTAACGTTTTATTCGCTCTCTCTTTTCCATTCGCCTCTTTTTCGCTTGCTTCCTGTTTGCTCGTGTGTTGGATTGCTTGCTTGTCACTATGGCTCAAGACAATACTAAATTATGTGACTTTACCAATACCAACAACAATGATTTTCTTAGCACTCTGATTTCTCCTCTTACCGATACTAAATCTTGTGAAATTAATGCTGCTTTGTTGAATCTTGTCATGAAAGATCAATTCGCCGGCCTTCCTAGTGAAGATGCCGCTACCCATCTAAATAGCTTCGTTGATTTGTGTGATATGCAAAAGAAGAAAGATGTGGACAACGATATTGTTAAATTGAAGCTATTTCCTTTTTCACTTAGAGATCGTGCTAAAGTTTGGTTTTCGTCTTTGCCTAAAAATAGTATTGATTCATGGAATAAGTGCAAAGATGCTTTTATCTCTAAGAATTTTCCTCCCGCTAAGATCATCTCTCTTAGAAACGATATCATGAATTTTAAGCAACTTGATCATGAACATGTTGCACAATCTTGGGAGAGAATGAAATTAATGATACGTAATTTCCCTACTCATGGTTTGAACTTGTGGATGATTATACAAAAATTTTATGCCGGATTGAATTTTGCTTCTAGAAATCTTTTAGATTCGGCCGCGGGAGGCAATTTTATGGAAATCACTTTAGGAGAAGCTACTAAACTCCTAGATAATATTATGGTTAATTATTCTCAATGGCATACCGAAAGATCCACTAATAAAAAAGTGCATGCGATAGATGAATTTAATTTTTTGAGTGGACAGATGGATGAACTTATGAAATTATTTGCTACTAAAAGTCTTTCTTCTGATCCTAATGAGATGTCTTTGTCCACTTTGATTGAGAATAATAATGAACATATGGATGTGAATTTTGTTGGTAGGAATAATTTTGGTAACAACGCGTATAGAGGAAACTTTAATCCTAGGCCATATCCTAGTAATTCCTCTAATAATTATGGTAATTCCTACAATAATTCTTGTGGAAATTTTAATAAGATGCCTTTTGAATTTGAGACTAGTGTTAAGGAGTTTATGAATTCGCAAAAGAATTTCAATGCTTTGCTTGAAGAAAAATTGCTTAAAGTTGATGAATTGCCTAGGAACGTTGATAGAATTTCTCCTGATGTTGATTCTTTGAAACTTAGATCTATTCCACCTAAGCTTGATATCAATGAGTCTCCCAAAGCCATGAGAATTTCCATTGATGAGTGCAAAGAAAGAACCGCTAGGATGCGTGCTAAGAAAGATTGCTTTGTGAAAGCGTGTTCTTCTAATTTTTATGAGAATAAAGATGAAGATCTAAAAGTTATTGATGTGTCCCCTATTAAATCTTTGTTTTGCAATATGAATCTTGATAATGATGGGACTGAATATGAACCACCTTTCCCTAGAAGGCGTTCCAAAAATTCGGAGTTTTTAGATCTTGATGCTAAAATTTGTAAAAGTGGGATTGAAGAAGTTAAAACTTTAGATAGCAATGAACCCACTATTTTGGATTCCAAGGAATTTAATTATGATAATTGCTCTTTGATATATTGTATTTCCTTGTTGCAATCCGTGCTAAATTCTTCGCATGCTTATAGTCAACATAAAGCTTTTACCAAACATATCGTTGATGCTTTAGTGCAATCTTATGAAGAAAAACTTGAGTTGGAAGTTTCTATCCCTAGAAAACTTTATGATGAGTGGGAACCTACTATTAAAATATTAAAGATCATGAATGCCATGCTTTGTGTGATTTGGGTGCTCGTGTTTCCACGATTCCAAAAACTTTGTGTGATTTGTTAGGTTTCCGCGAATTTGATGATTGTTCTTTAAATTTACACCTTGCAGATTCCACTATTAAAAAACCTATGGGAAGAATTAATGATGTTCTTATTGTTGCAAATAGGAATTATGTGCCCATAGATTTTATTGTTCTTGATATAGATTGAAATCCTTCATGTCCTATTATTCTTGGTAGACCTTTCCTTAGAACAATTGGTGCAATTATAGATATGAAGTAAGGGAATATTAGGTTCCAATTTCCGTTAAGGAAAGGCATGGAACACTTCCCTAGAAAGAAAATTAAATTACCTTATGAATCTATTATGAGAGCCACTTATGGATTTCCTACCAAAGATGGCAATACCTAGATCTATCCGTGTTTTTATGCCTAGCTAGGGGCGTTAAACGATAGCGCTTGTTGGGAGGCAACCCAATTTTATTTTTAGTTTTTTAGTTTTTGCTTATGTTTAGGAATAAATATTTGATCTAGCCTCTGGTTAGATTTTTTTATGTTTTAATTAGTGTTTCTGCCAAGTTAAACCTATAGGATCTTCTTGGATGATAGTTATTTGATCTTGCTGAAAATTCCAGAAACTTTCTGTTCACGAAAACAATTGTTAAAAATACCAGAACGTGATAAAATATTGATTCCAATTGCAGCAGATCAATAAACAAATTGTCTAGGTCATCCTATTTTGGTAGAAGTTTTTGAGTTCCAGAAGTTTGTGTTAGTTACAGATTACTACAGACTGTTCTGTTTTTGACAGATTCTCTTTTTCATGTGTTGTTTGCTTATTTTGATGAATCTATGGCTAGTAAAATAGTTTATAAACCACAGAGAAGTTGGAATACAGTAGGTTTAACACCAATATAAATAAAGAATGAGTTCATTACAGTACCTTGAAGTGGTGTTTTGTTTTCATTCGCTAACGGAGCTCACGAGATTTTCGGTTAAGTTTGGTGTTGTGAAGTTTTCAAGTTTTGGGTAAAGATTTGATGGAGTATGGAACAAGGAGTGGCAAGAGCCTAAGCTTGGGGATGCCCATGGAACCCCAAGATAATCTAAGGACACCTAAAAGCCAAAGCTTGGGGATGCCCCGGAAGGCATCCCCTCTTTCGTCCTCATCCATCGGTAAATTTACTTGGAGCTATATTTTTATTGACCACACGGTATCTGTTTTGCTTGGAGCGTCTTGTATTATTTGAGTCTTTATTTGTTAGTTTGCCACAATCATCCTTGCTGTACACACCTTTTGAGAGAGAGACACTTGATTCGGAAATTGTTAGAATACTCTATGTGCTTCACTTATATCTTTTGAGCTATATAGTTTTTGCTCTAGTGCTTCACTTATATCTTTTAGAGCACGGCGTTGGATTTGTTTTATAGAAACTATTGTTCTCTCATGCTTCACTTAGATTATTTGGAGAGTCCTACAAAACAGCGTGGTAATTTGCTTTAATTATGATAGGAATTCAAGATTAGTGAAAACATTTTTTATGAGTGTGTTGAATACTATGAGAAGTTTGATGCTTGATAATTGTTTTGAGATATGAAGATGGTAATATTAGAGTCATGCACTACAAAAAAATACACTTCCGTGATGATACGTGTTTGTCGTAGTAGGTCGCGTTTTTTGTCATGCATGTACATCCATGACGATTTTATGACAGAATCAAGATAGTCATACCTGTGCTGTCGTAGAAGTGTTCCATGACATTACCAAAATTATCATCACGGAAGTGTCCACTTCCATGACGATAAATCGCGCGTCACAGAAGTGCTTTCGTCAAGGGTGACCGACACGTGGCATCCACCGTAACGGAACACCGTTAAGCTATCGGGTTGGGTTTTGGATCGGATAACCCGTTAACAGCCCCGTCCAATGGGAAATTTCCACGTGTAAAATTCTTATTGGCCGAACGAAACACGTGTCAGCTCGTCAGTGGGTCAGATTGGCGCCTATGATATGTCGACACTTTCCACGGCCCACCACTGGCCCATTTAGCTTACAAAGCCGGCCCGTTTGACTTGGTCAAAAGTTAACGGGCTGGCCCATGAAAAGCCTGTTAACAGTCTCTTCGCAAATAGCCCATTTTACGGCCCGTTAACTCACGGCCCGTTAGGCCCTAAAGGAAATCGGCCCAACAACGTCATGTTGACCGTCGAATATAACACCATCCCATTTCACTTTCGGCCCATGTATGGCCCACGACGTCTTTCGGCCCATATGAGGCCTTCGTATCTTTCGGCCCTTTACAGGCCCACGGTGACTCTAGCCCATAATGAACAGTAATTTTCTTTATACCCGTTAACGGCCCGTGATTTACATGGGCCGTTTCCACCCCGTGTTAGCTTTCGGCCTATTGACGACCCATATGTTATTGGGCTCCTTTTCGGCCCTCGATTACTTCCGGCCCGTTACTGGCCTGTTCCCCTAATGGGCCAAATTCGGCCCATGGCAAGAGTCGGCCCGTTACTGGCCTGTTCCCCTAATGGGCAAATTTGACCCATGGCAAGAGTCGGCCCGTTACTGGCCTGTTACCATAATGGGCCAAATTCGGCCCATGGCAAGAGTCGACCCGTTTCTGGCGTGTTAACACGTTGCGCCGTTTCCAGCCCGTCCTATATTCTGGCCCATTAACGACCCGTTATGCCTGTGACAGAATTAAGCCTTTGCTGTCCTACGGCCTGTTAACGGCCTGGTACCGTGCTGGGCCGATACCAATTACGCCCGATTACGGCCCATGTAGACTCATTTATCCGACGGCCCGAGGCCCACCGATTACAGGCCCATTTATCGACGGCCCGTAGGAGACCCATGGATCCTACGACCCGTATATGGCCCATGGTAGTTGCGGCCACTAGCAAACCAGGGAAAAAGAAGACTAGGAAATAAATAAGGCCAAAACTAACGCTAGGCTATTAAGGCGATTGCACAGATTACATCCACTCGGCATCAAAGATCGCCACCAGTGCAAATATAGGGAACACCCTACACTATACAAAAATGGCTTGCTGTTTTCTTCAGCCGGTGGCTGCACGTTAAGAATAAATTTTGTAGCGCACCAAAACAAATTACAACTATATAACAAAAGGAAGGTTGGCATAAAACTTAACAGTCTAGCAGATAAATGCACCACCAGAAGTTCAGAAGCTCAGTTCATTTGACCTGACTGTTACGTTTTCATGCTGTATTGTCCGATGGAGCACCATAACCCTCGCCTTCATTTCCCCTAGGCTCCTGAACAACATAGCAAATGTCTGATAGTCTGGTTTGAAAACCATGCATATCTTGACGACATTGAGCAATATTTCTCCTTGTTTCACAAAGGATCTCTGTTAGGCAATGGACTTGTGTCTGGAGCGCAGATACAACATTGCTTTGAGCTTGCATATCTTGATCATGAGGCAGTTTGGACGATATTGCCTTAACAACCAACCCAGTATTACGCAGGAACGTGCTTTTGGCACTGCTAGTGGACAGGTACTGACCCACTGCAGCAAGAGCTGACATTGCGGTTATAGTTGCCTCGCCACCTTCAGAAGGTGGCGGTTCCACCATTTTTTCCATAGCTTGCTGAAAAGTTGAGGTTTTACATTAGTAGTACTAGAATAGAAGATATTAAGGAGGCAGCAAAACCAAACAAAATAGCTTTGGTCTATATACAAAACTTATTCTGGTGAACGCATGTAAAATATTAGTTGTATTTTATTGCAAAGTACATAATAAAACCAGGTTCCAAACATATGACCATGTACCATCGCTAATGTATTGTCTATTTCTTCACATTGTATTGAGGGCTAAGGATAAAGAGACGAAGTTTATAATACGGTAAGCATAGTATGACATCATTCATATCACAAAACAACTGAGAACAGACAAACAGGCAATTGTAACGTTGTGTGGCCAAGTCCAGCACGGAACTAGATTACGGGGCAAGATCAAAGGAACATCACTCCTCTCTTTTAAACCTTGTAAGGTGCAATGATACGCTAAGAAAATTGTGTATAAAATTGAAAAGAGTAATAGGAATTGGCTGCAAACCATGCAGTTCAAGGCACAAGTCAGAGTAAGTAGTAGTTAAAAGGCATGAGGATTAAGGACTTACAACAGCGGCTTTGACTGGTGTAGTCATGCCCTTCTTCTTGCTGGTGTGACAGTCCTTGAAGATTTCCACAACATTTGGTTCAGGTACTTTTTGGTCATTGCGGGCTTTCCTCTGCATTTCGAACAAGTCAATATAGATATGATAATATGGTACAGCCAAAAGAGTGAAACAACAGCTAATTACAAGAGCCTCGCAGTGTGCAATATAGCTACGAGATCCTGTCGTCTGTTGGAATTTCACTTTCGTACGGTTGGCCTTGTTCTTTGAACAGTTCACCTACAAGAAGATAGATTTGTGTGGCACATGCGTAAAGAGGACTTCAACATGTGATCTGATCACATATATATAATGTACCTGATACTTCGGATCAGACCAGTGTTTAACAAGGCCCCTCCAGTCTTCATCCGATATATTTTCCACTAGAGATGTTTGGGAAAGTTCACTATTAGCCTTGCCTTCAAAGTGAATTTTCCTCAAGTTATACCGATACTGTCGCAGAGCAGACTTGAAAACATGGGTGCAAGCTTGTCTGGTTGCATCATCTTGGCTATCCAACTTGAACCTCATCTATTGAAAATTATGGGAGTCTCATTATCAGCAACCTAGAAAGTATGGGACAGAGCAAGACGATACTACTAGTTTCCATACATAACCATACTTACAGATAAATGGTCGAGGAAGGTGTTGAACTGGGTTTCGTCTTTGTCATTCCTGTACTGATTCCATGTTGGGAGGATACGTACATGACACCTAACGGCAACCGCTGCCTCTGATACTAACTTGGCTGACTCTGTAGCATCACGTGGCCTTTTTAAACCTGCCTCAAAACGGATCTCCATTCTTCCTCCTCTAGATTTAGTTAACCTATCGAGCATTATCCCTGATGTTTGTTTCCTCTTGCGCCTAGGTGCTAGTCCAAGAACGAACATAGGAAGTGTTAGTGTACATCAAACTGTGAGACTACATATAAAGAAGCATGCAACTGTAACTTGACTCCAGCAACTACCTTCTTGCTGTTGAAGCTCACAAGGTTCATCTGATATTGCCAACTCGTCTTGTGTCAAGAGTGCTTGGGAAGTAGTGTCAGGTGGCAAGGGAGCTTGGGAACGTGCTGCTAGCTCAGTTGACGCACGAGTAAGTCGTGCAGCTGGTAGTACTGTGGTAGGTGTTGCAAGAACTAGGGTTGTCTCTGCTTGTTTGGTGGCAGCTATTTGTTTCTGTTTGGCTTTTTTGCAACTCGTGTAGCATGGGATGCCGTGTTTGTAGAATTTTCCGCTGGACTTTGACCTTCTATTGCACAATCAGTACCAGCAGAATCTGCAGGATTCATCCGCTTCTCATTCCCCGCCATTCTGTGTTTCTTCCTCTTTATCTCTGCCATGTTAAGTCAAGCCGACAAGAAAAACGAACAAATTGATGCGTGATGCAGATGAACCGAACTTTGATGTTAGACAACCACATGATAGGAGGATGTAATATGTATGAAAAATAGGATGGAAGAGATAACCAGAACTATGATGTGTAAACTAAGAAGAAGACATTTCACCAAATTAGAAGCAATGCAATGGAAGGTAGACACCATATGAAAGATGCTACAAATATCGCTCTGCCAACTTAACAGTGTCTCGTCATAAATGGCGTTTAAACATATGTCAAGCAGTACAAGAAATAAATCATATGCAAGATGCAAACAACATCACACTACCATGTTAGAGGTCTCTCGTCATTAGTGCCATTGCATATTCACAGCATTGCATATTCACAACTTATGATGTGTAAACTAACGAGAAGGCATTTCAACAAATTAGAAGCAATGAAAGCTAGACATCATATGAAAGATGCAACGAATATCACTCTACCAAGTTAAAATTGTCTCGTCATAAGTGCCATTTCAACAAATTAGTAGTACAAGCCAGAAAAGAATGTGAGATGTAACCTATATCACACTCCGAAGTCAAAGGTGTCTTATGATAAGTGATTGTTGCAGGTTACACAACAGTAGTAATTTGATGTAAGAACATGGTGTGATAGACAGATATTGTATGTTCTAGAAACAGGAACACATGTCTTATTCAAGTATAATGTGTAAAGTAAGCAGATGGAATTCAACAAAATTAGAAGCAATACAAGCTAGACATCACACATAACATGCAACCACATATAACAGTGCCAAGTTAGAGGGAGCACCGGTGATGCTGCACTAGAGGAGACGTGCTCATCATAAACACATCTTTGTTGAGTGTCTATGCATGTGTTGTCTTGGAAATCATCTTGGGGGTGTGGAGGAGTAGAAACTGTAGAGGCCCTCCGTTCGGAAGGAGCACCTTTATCCGCTGCCTTGCTAACTTCCTTCCGCTTTATTGATTTTGAATTGTCAAGTAAAACCGACAAGAAAAAGCAATAAAATTCTCTCTTCAGAACTCATTCATGCATGATACTGACAATCACTACTTTGATGTAAGGCAAACACATGATACCAGGATGGAATATGTACGAAAAACAGGACGTCATGGCATGTTCACAACTGTTTGTGTAAACTAAGCAGAAACCATTCCAGCAAATAAGAAGCAATGCAAGCTAGACACCACATGAAAGATGCAACCAATATGACTCTGCCAAGTTAAAAGCGTCCCATCATAAATGGAATTTCAACAAATTAGGAGCAGCGCATGCTATAAATCATATGAAAGATGCAACTAATATCGCACTGCATATACTAAAGGTGTCTCGTCATGTTGATTGATCCGGGATACAAAAAAATTAGTTTTATGTAAGGACATGCTTAATAGACAGATGTACTATGTACTAAATACAGGAAGTCATGTCACATTAACAGGTATAATGTATAAACTAAGCAGACTAGCACATGCAGTTTAACCAGATTGGAAGAATTACAATCTAGACACCATATGCAACATGCAACCACATATCACGCTGCCAGGTTAGACCAAGCACCTGCGATGCTAGTGTAGGGGAAATGCTGTAATTAACTATAGAGCTACGTTCACTATCTTCATCTAGCATTTCTGTTTCTTGAGAATCATGTCGGGAGGCTGACGCTGCATTCTTTAAATGAGGAGTAGTCCCCTTGCCTGCCTGCCTCGTCATAAGTGATTGATGAGGGATACACAAGAACATTAGTTTGATGCAAGAACATGGTTAATACACACATGTACTAGTATGTACCAAAAACAGAAAGGCATGTCATATTCAAAGGTATAATGTGTAAGCTAAGCAGATGCAATTTAACCAAATTGGAAGCAATACAAGCTAGACATCCGGCTGGAGTGGTGAGCATGATCATCTAGGACCTGAGAGCCTGGTGGGAGGCGGGCTGCTTCGCCACCATCGCAGCTTTTTAGTTGGCTTCCAGGTGATGGCTATCTTTGCTGGGCTTGTCACTGGCTCGGCCAGTGCCCTGACTAGCTATTTGTCTTCTGGTGCTCACGGGATGGTGGTTCATGTAAAAAATATATTTCCTTATCTTACCGACTTCGGCCTTTTGAATACAAGCAAGACACCATATGGGACATGCAACCACATATGACACCGCGAAGTTAAAGCAAGCACCTGGGATGGTGGTTCATTGCGAGCGAGGTCATCAACTCCAGAGCTACGTTTACCGTCTCCATCTGCTGACACTGCACCCTTTATAGCGCTGTAACGTGTCTTGCCTAACCGCACACGAAGCTGGAGCGACTTCTCTCTTTTCTTTTTTGGTTTCTCTCATGGCAGCAGAGTCTGAAATACCCTTCCATAAAAACACAATAGTGAGAGTAAGGGTGAAGTGTGTGCAGAACTAGTGCACTGTAAAAGTAGCAGATAGCAGGTGGCTTAAAAATAAATAACAGGAGACATATGATAGCTCTACAACATTGCATGGCAAACAAAATTAGATTCTACTCCGTATGATTTTGTAATATATGAGCACAGGAAATGCAGGTACTCCTCCAGCACACCACCACATGTGGTCATATCTAAGATAACAGTCGACTGAAAATAAATAGGTCAGTCGATTTTTTTAATGAACCGTCCGATCTATAAGGAACGGGAAGATGGCCTTCGTCTACCTCCCGCAGTCACTGTTGACGATCTTTCTCAAACCGCCAGCGACCACCGGCCCAGACCCCTGCCTCCGCCGCCCCGCCCTCCCATCGACCTCACACCACCGCCGTGCTTGGCAGCGCCCCCAGGCCATCCCTTTAATCCCGGCCGACCTCCAAATCGGGCGCCAGTAGCTCTAGGCCGCACATGCCCCTAAGATAAACACCAAGGCGCTGTTTCCCTGGCGTAATAGGCGTACTAGCGCCTGTTACATCGGGGAATGCTTCCGTTAATTGGGAATCAACTGGCCAGAAATTGAAATTCAGGGGGGCGACGGACCTCTAGCTAAGGTGAAATAGTATATGAGGAGAAACCTTGTGCATCGCGAGTTACTAGGAACATCTAGTATCAAGAAGAAGCGGTCAACTAGAGTCTTCTGTGGGATGAATACCGTGCAAGCAGAGACGTATGATTTGCACGAATAAGGGAAGAGGAGTACCTTTTTCGGTTGCTGGTGTGGTCACCTCCACATGTTGCGCCGATCTTCTTCTTTTTACTGGGGAAATCGATGTTCTGGAGGGTGCAGACTTGGACGAACCCATGGCCAAATTGTTGACTGTGTTGCTGTGGCCGTATGTCGGCGGAGGGGAAGGAGATCCGAGGCGGCGAAGGACGGCGTAGCAGGAACAGCTCCGGTGCGGTGGAGGGTGGCGAAGTTGGAGCGACAGCGGTGAGGCCCAGGACGGCGTGGTTGAACTGGCTCGGGTACGGACGGCTCAGCCTCGGCTTCAACTACTAGCCGTGGAGGGCGTTGCGGTTGAGGTTGCGGTGGACGACGACGTCGGGGTATCGGCTCCGGCGTGATGGAGGAGGGCGGCGGTTGATGGGTGGGATGGGGTGGCGGATGGAGGACGCCGGGGTTTCGCGGCTGGTGGAGAGGTAGTTTTGGCGCCCACGGAGTATGAATGGGGAATCGGACGGGTGGGGGGGAACCATGTTTCGGTCTGGGACGCGCTTGTTTTTGGCTTTTTTGAACAGAAGATGGGACGCGCTTGTTTGAAATTTGGGGAAAGTACAAACTTTGCCCCCCTCTTAAATTTCGGACCTACTGCGGGTCGGGGGTAGGATGGTAATCCCAAGTGTCCCAAATAGTGGGCGGGAGCAATTTCGGCCGCGCGCATGTGTCCTTAGGCGGCCATTGTGTAAGAATGTTTTTCGGATGCGGTTGCGTGGCGTCTAGATGAAGCCACAAACCTACCCCGGTTTAGGCCTTTGGACGTCGGGCCGGTAGGTTTCACGGGTCGGAGTTATTAGAAAAGTAATTTCCTTGTACTACCAAACATTGTTCTCACGCGGCTTCGGGCGAGTAGAGGCTCTTTTGGCGCTTCGTTCGAAATTTTG
Organism: Triticum aestivum; assembly: GCF_018294505.1. Lineage (NCBI taxonomy): Eukaryota > Viridiplantae > Streptophyta > Magnoliopsida > Poales > Poaceae > Triticum > Triticum aestivum. Next base: position 584,566,075 of record NC_057802.1, on the reverse strand, counting down.
AAACACAAGCATTCACGTTTAGAGTACTCTTGAACTATGAGGATTGGCCTAAATAGACAACGTTATATTTGACCTTGTATGTTTGAAAACCTCATTAAATTATCCGCTTCTTTTCGAAATTTTGACACTTGAATATCCTATAACTACGATTATTTTGGAATGGAGGAGCTAAATTTGAATCTATTTTGTACACGACTACATATGCTATTATGTACAAAATCAGAGCAAAGATTGGTGCCCCCATAATTTAGGTATAGTTTACAAATGCCATGATATGAAATTCAAATAAGTGAATGGACTTCATGTTGAATTCGATTTTTTTAAAACCACCTTAAGTTGAATTCAAATGTATGCTAGTTCATAGGTAGCTATTTATAATGTCCATTGTGTAACTTTCGTATGTATAATGTGCTTTACACACACAACATGAACTATACTCACGTTTATATTCGATTGCTAAAGCGATGCATTGTCTGGAGTTCAAAATACTAACTATGTGGATCAATTGTGTCGAATAATAACATAGACATGCTCAAATTCGATAGAATCTAGATGTCTGATGGATCAATGACCGCTCCTTACGCGAATTGCAAATATCATGATCCCATCCTAATATTTGGATACAATTTATATCTTTAATCAATGTGTAGAGCAGTCTTTTACGTGTAGTTTCACTCTCCATCGGTGGTCTCTCACACATGCTCACACACTCTCTCCCGAGGTGTCTTTCTCGCACACATGCTCTAGATATAACCCTCCCTCCCTCTCGTAACCATTTACAACTGTTTTCACTAACCTTTATCACAAGCACTCTTCCTCTCACAAACATACACACGCACAATCCTCATCGACCCTTTCTATATACATGGACCTGCCTACGTGTCTCATGTACGCACATTATCTTTACGCCTGTCTCTCACGCATTGTCTCACACCTCTCTTCCTAATTGACGAGTATGATTCTAGCAGAGCATTCTGTAGGATGCCCCTTAAAGTTAGGTTGGATGAACAGTAATATCAGAGATAAAGGCGTTACCTTAGTCCGAGAACCTAGGGTTACAAATCCTAGCCGGCTTTGTCAATGGACATAGAGTCCTTCACAATTCTGCTATCTTTGTCTTCTACGACTAGTCATCCATGGGTCTTCCTAAATGCGTCACGGGCCGACCAATGTGGCGCAGGTCGGAACCGAACGAAGGGCCTCACCTCGACCCACCGGACCTCACGCGGTGACACACCCTCTGCCCCCACGTCTCATTATCTTCTCACACCCACACATACCAACACAAACACCACACACACAGAAAATTTCTCCTGGTGCCTCTATTCCCTCCCCCCTTGCATATACACACTCAAGGGAATGAAATCTCTTGTCGTGACATCATATTCGTCTCTCTCTCTCTAGACCACTCTCATTTCTCGTGCCATCTCTCCCACGCCCCCCCCCCCGTCGGCCCCTCTATCCATGCCTCTCTCGAATACGTAATACACACACATACCTCTCTAGGCCCCGCCAAATGCATCAACTACACATTCACACATGTTACATCACGTACCCCATTGATCTAAAAAGCCCTCTCTTCACGTTTATTTCGCATACAACATTCCTTTTGAATAAAGTGTGGCAAAAAAATTATTTTAGAGTTTCTACATATATACAACATTACAAAGTTATATGGAGGTGTAGGAACGCTAATTTGCATTGCATGGTGCCCACAATGATATTTATTCCGCACTATGAATTTGTATATTTTTCTACTATATACAAAGTTAGTCATAATAAAGAGAAACGAAGAGCATCTCTCTCTCCATCGCATAACCCCCCTGTACGCCCCTTTCACGTATGCACACAAAACTTTCTCCAGGTCCTCTAAAAGTAAGCCCCCAGAAAATTCACGCATGTTACATCTTTCTCTCGCGATATATGCAATGACGATCATTGTATTTGAAGCGAAAGCACGATACATACATTGGACTTCAGAATCCACTCATTACGGTCACCATTTACGTTTAGTGGTTATTATACAGTCACGGGCTCGCCGTACAACTCTGTATTTGCTCATGACATGACTAGTTGACCAGTTAAACGCTCCACGTGGCACCTCTAGTGTTGCATCACATTATCTCACTACCATCGTGCCCACCTGTCGACTTCTATCTACTCTACATCTACACTCTTATAAAATACATAAAAAACACTCTTATAAAAAACAGAGTTGGTGATGATGGTGTGCCTGCCATCCTGCAATATAGGCCGTCCAATTTATATCTGACGGATAGGAAAGAAACTATGGCAATTTTGCAAAAAGGTACCCACACACCTCTCCACATTTGCAAATAAGGCCTTCCCTCGTTCATCCTTTTCTCTCACAAGATAAACAAGTCATACAAATGCATCTTGATGTTACGTGCAACGCACGGGCATCTTCCTAGTAAGTATGAAAACAAACGACAAAAAAATATTTGGACGGTGGTTCGAAGTAATGACCGCGGGCACAGCGGACAAGGTGGCCTTGTATTGGTATGCTGAGCCGTCTGTTTTAACACACAGGAGTTGGTGTGGTGATTATACACACACGCACGCGTGCACACGAACTACATCCACGCAACACTCACACAAACACATGCACCCACGCACGCACGCAACACTCACACGTACACACGCAGCCACGCACGCACGCAACACTCAGACGCACACACGCACGCATGCATGCACACACCAGTACACCACACGACAAAAACACACTCTCATGCTCAAGTGCTCAACCTACACGTCCATGCGCACACATCAGGCCCTGACAGACACATACACAACCAGGTGATTCCGGCGCACGGGTTGGAGCCTTGTCGCGCCTGCGTAGATTTGTGTTTTTCTGACCTTTTGGCTATTCGAACTGATAGGTGGGACCCACAAGGAACATGGTCAATTTAACTAGTCAACATGGAGCCACGCAGAGTATTTGGCCGGTCAACAGAGTGCAATCCGATGCTGAACTGTGAGCAAGTGACCGTATAATCACCGCAAAACGTATATAGTGACCGTAATCAGCTTATTCTAAAGTTCGGTGACCGTATTACGCTTTTCTCTCTGTAGGCCCTCCAAAACTACATCTCTACACGTTCTCGCATGTTACATCTAACAACTATGCAATATAGCACTACTACTACACTCCAACACAATAAATCATATGTGTTTTTAGTTTTACTAGATATCATATTGTTACTTATAATTATTCAGTTTGCATAGATTAAAATTGCCTTTGAAATGTATGGCCAGTATCATCTACCGCGTGGGAAAAATCCTGCCCTTTCCTGTTTAATCGGGTTTGTATAGATGGATCGTGCGAAACAGCAAAACTATAGTACTATACAGTACTACAAGTGACAGTTCACTGGGCCGTCGTGTCGTCTACTCCTCCGTCGTAAGAGTGGAGCGCTCTCTTTCATAAATCTTCTAGTCCCTTTCGCCGACAAGTGGGACATCAAGCTACCGGGTCCACGTGCCATACCGGAATACAGTGCAGAGCAGCCGGGGTGAAGCACCCCAGTCATGGCGCCGGCGTAGTAATGAGCAATGAGGCGTCAAATCACAAGCTACACCTTTCCCGCACTTAAGTTGGAGGGACGAAGCAACCACCATTTCACTCGTTGCTGAATCCGCTTCTCCCTCATCTTCTTCAACTTAACCACGTGTTGCTTCTGCCGTTGTTCTGCCTCATGTGGGACGCGTATCGGCTTGGTAAAGCAATGACACATGGGACCGCATGTTAGCAAACCGCCAGGACAACGTCCTCCGAAAATAAGAAGCCTAATCCTAGACTTACAAAGGGCTACATAGCTGCTACATATACTTTCCATCTAATCTATATATGCCCCCCCTGATTTTCAGGTGGGGTGGGCCTAATCCTCTCCTTTAATCCAATCAAATAGTCCCACATCACATCAGTTCGTAACTTTACCTAAACCATTACGTGGATGTAGCATTGCTCAAATAAGAAACCTCCCCCGCCATCCGCGCGGCAAAATCACCTCCTTTTTACTAATCTTGATTCTATAATTTTTTAGATCAATATAATTGAGATTTGTATAGATAGCACACAGGAGAAAAACCAAGTGGTACGGTTAAGGGCATCCACAATGTATAGCCAAATGTGAAAATAGCTTTTGGCATCGTGGGAACCATTGTGGACGGTGTTGCCAAAGCCAAAAAGATGGAACCGAAGCTCCCTGATTGATTGATTGAAGGAATAGAAAAATGCAACGTCTCTCCTCTTTCTCCCATGATTGGACGCATGTAGTACAGTATAGAGCACAGAGTCTACTCCCCTGTCCCTTCTATCACAAATCACAAAGCAGTGAGGCGTCAAATCACAAAAGCACGGACGAAGCAACCATCATTTCACTCTTCGCTGACTCCGCTTCTCCATCGTCTTCTTCGAGAAACCATCTCACCGCACTAGTACTCCTAGTAGTACTAGTAAAGGACTTCCTGGATGCAAATAAGGCGGTTGTCTCGGCTTGCAGGCGGCACTTGCGAACGACTTACCGTGGTCTCCCTCAATGGTGTTCTCCGTCGAACGCACTTCGCCAAACCACAAAAAAAGATATCGTCGACGTCACCGCAATGGGAAGGAAGTCAAATATAGTTACTACCTCCATTTTTTGTACACAAGGCCAGTATATCAAAATTACAATTTGCAAAGGGCCACTAACACTAATCGAGGCAAAATTGATGGGGTTAGCAACCAAGGACATTAATATCCCCTGCATGCATGCGGAAGTGAGAAGGTTGGTTTGCATGGTGCTGCATTAATCAAGCGATGAGGAGTGAGATGGTTAGCTCTTTGGTCTTTGGAGAAAAAATACGCATTAATTGACACGTGAAACGAGGATTTGTATCGATTAAATCCCGCGAAGGAAACCCCGCCTTTCTTTTTAACACTAGTACTCCTAGTACGTACGTACTTATCCTGTTTGGGTCTAGGCCTTGCATTGCCAAACTTCGCCACACATTTTTGCCAAGCTTGCCTAAAGTTTTCAAAATGAGAAGGAGGTACACTTGCGCACGGCTGTCGCGGTCGCACCGCACCCTCACACGGTCGCTCCTGCACGCCGCGGTCGCACCGCACCCTCACACAGTCGCTCCTGCACGCCGCAAACCCAACCAAGGGAACGCACCCTCACTGACACGTGTTGTCGCATGTGAACAAACCAAACTCAGCCATCCTATCGCTGACACATAATTTTCGTTCATAGAGTATGTTTATCCAACCGCATGTTGGGGAGTATCCGTACGGCCCGTGCGGTGGTCTGTTGGGGAAGAAGAAGAGGTGAGGAAGAAGGAAAGAAGGGTTAGGAGACGTAGGATATTCATCCAATCGCCTGAAATGGTAGACTGACCCAAGTCAGGCGACTTGCATAACAAATATATGTTTTTACACAGCAAAAGATCCATAAAAACAACAACATAAAGAAAAACTATCACTGCTCAGCGGAAAGAGACGCCTCGTGTCTTTGGCTGCCGGCGCGAACCAGCCGTCGCTGCCGACGTGTGTCTCCGCACCGTGTTGTCCTCGGCCTCCAGCTACTCATTCAAGGGGGAGCGTGCGGGCGCTCTGCATGGAAGAGAGCACAGCCCGTTTGAAGTCGGAGGAGCGACTCCGGGTTCCGCCTGCAGTCGAGCCTTCGCCGCCCGGTTCAGCCCAGGACGTCCAGGTTCGCCTGCAGGAGGGTCGTTGATGAGAGCGGCATCCGCGTGCTCTGCTCGAGTCGAGCCTCTGACGCCCGGTTCAAGTCCAGGACATCCGGTTCCACCTGCAGGAGGGCCTCGATGGCAGCGTCATTCCGCGCGCTCCGCCTCAAGTTGAGCCTCCGCCGCCCCGGTTCACATCCACGACATCCGGTTCCGCCTGCAGGAGAGCCTCGATGGCAGCGGCATGCGCGCGCTCCGCGTCGAGTTGAGCCTCTGCCTCCCGGTCCTCCTTTAGTATCGCCATGTTGAACCGCTGGTCCGCCTGCACCATGGGGGACTCGGACGCCGGCACGAATCGACGTCCATCGTCTCATACCCATCGGGGCCTTCTGCGCCGCGACCTCCGCCATGAACATTGGATCGGCTTCCTCCTCCTCGTAGCTTGGCTCCAGAGAACTCGGGGATTGGACCGCCGCAAAGCGAGCTTGGGAACGGAGGTCTGTGGCGCCGACCGCCGCCGAGATTTTTGCGCGGCGCTCCGGCGTCAGCATCTTGCAGTAAGTGATCTTGCGGCGCACCATGGCTTTCCGGCGAAACTAGGGGACGCTTGATGCGGGCTAGGGGATCGAAAGGTGGGGGAATGGGCTGGAGATTTGGTGTGGTTTTAGGGCAGTGGCTGCATAGGCCGAGCAGCGAAGGTTCTGGTGTGAATAGTGGTTCCGGTGACGACCGGTCAATCGGTTTTGACTGTACATCGCTCTTGTCGCGTTCGCGTTGCAGCCCGGCACGCTGGACCCTCCACGTCGCTCACCGAATGGAACGCGCTTCGTCTTGCATTTTCGCTCGCTTGTGGGACCGCAGTTGAGAGCAAACTGACGTCCCTCCCCCTCCCCCGCCCGCGTCATTTATTATACCACCACTCCCTCGTTTTATGCGGAGTAAATAAAAACAGAGGGAGTATACTACGGATGAGGATCCCCTGACGTGGCCGAACCCATTGAGTAACTGACATGCGGGGCCACAACCATGGGGTCCGCCAGTAAGTGACCGAAAGGGAGGGTAAGGCAGGGATCCACTTCCACTATACTACTTTGACCAAATGTTAGAGTAATAATATATGACATGCAACTTACACAAATGTTAAGAGTAATAATATATGACATGCAACTTACACAAAGCATACAGGGTCTAATGCGTTTTTCGAGGCTAACTTTGACCAAATGTTAGAGTAATAATATATGACATGCAACTTACACAAAGCATACGGTCAAATTCGTATGTGAAAGGAGTTTCCAATGATATAATTTTCACATTATACATCTCATGTACTATTAATCTTGTCAATAGTCAAATTGGAAACCATCTCGAGTACAAATCTAGGAGTACGTACGAATCTAACAATATTGATTGGGCGTTGTTGAATGTTGATACCTTTTTGATCAAAGTAGAGATACTTTGACTACACATAAAACTTATATGTAAACTAGAAAGGATAGGAGGGAGTATATTGTACGTTCAAAAACGAAACGAACATTGAATACCCTTTATATATGATTTGCGGATGCTATGATCACCGGTTCAAAATTTTGAATCCGCCTTAGGTATCACGTGCCCCCACTCGTTCCCTCTCGATTTCATCTCGGGGTCCGGAGATCTATTGAAAGAGGACTAGGGTGGGTACATGCGAATGATACTCGGCGGAATGTTCAAATGAGGCATGCGGGAGGATGGACTCGACTGGAGGGCGACATGATCGATGGAGAAGAGGGTTGGAGAGGAATGAGAAATAAGCAAACGCCACATGATTATACTTGAACGGCTCAAATAAACAATAAGTTGTCTCGCTTGGCCTACATAGTGAAAGGCCTAATGCGCAACGCGGAGCACTGACGCTCGAATATGGCCGGGAAAACAGGGAAACCGACATGTGGGGCACACCCGTCGGGACGACGTAGCGCAGACTAGTCCAATGGAGGAGCTGGCCCACGACCTCCTCGCCACCGACAACCGTTCATGTGGGTCGTTGGGGCCAACAACGGGGCGCAGCTCCAGCACCGCCTCTGGACACGGCGACCGCGGTGAGCGACACGCTCATATCGTCGCTAGACACGGTCGGTTTCAGTGTGCCGAGGGTGGCGTTAGTGCTGTGGCACGACCAACGGTATGTTTGGTTTGTGCCCAAGGTTGCCCCATCAAAGCATTGGGTAGCCAAAATTTTGGTTGAGGTATTGGTTGCCCATGATTTGGCCGACATTGGCAAGAAAAATGAACTAGAGTTGGCTAGAGTTCATTGGCATGCCAAAGAAATGGCAACCATCCAAACAAAGACCAATCTTTGGGTCATGACCAAAATTTTGGTTGAGGTATTGGTTGCCCATGATTTGGCCGACATTGGCAAGAAAAATGAACTAGAGTTGGCTAGAGTTCATTGGCATGCCAAAAAATGGCAACCATCCAAACAAAGACCAATCTTTGGGTCATGACCAAAATTTTGGTAAGGTGCACTTTGGCCACAATCCAAACACACCCCAACACCCGGCTCGTCGAGGATGCACGGGGCGCCGCGACGCGTCCGCGGAGTGGTGTAGCGCGGCCAACTGTATCCTCTGGACCTGAGACCATGCCGGGTCGTCTTGCTTTTTCAATGACATGCGGGGATCGCATGTGAGCAAAGGGCATCTCCAACGTTGCCACGACCGCAGCTGACTACCCTGGCACACCAAAACCCTCGTCCCTCGCGTCGTCGCGCGGTGCGTTCCCAGCCGGCGCCAGCTGCCCGCATTCATGCCGTCCGTTCGTATGTCGTCGTTAAGAGGCTCGGTGCCCGAGGAACCAACTCCGGCGACTTAATGAAGCACCCGGACGCTTGGCCTCACCGGAATGCGCTACTTAAAGCGGCAACACCCATCCACCCATCTAACCTCCATACCATAGCGCATCGTCCTCCTACCTGGCACCACATCCGCCATGACCGCAAGTGCGAACGCTCTGCGGGAGAGCTTGTCTTCGGGGATGAAGCTCGAGGTCGCCGCCCTCGCTCAAGTCGCCTCTCGCGACGCAATAGCGGCGTAGCCGGACGCGGACGCGACCGCACAAGCGGTGGCCACGCTGGCGGCCGACGACGGGAGCACCGTCAGCCACGCGTCCTACTTGCCGCCGTCCAACGTCCGGCACCGCCGAGGTCGGGGACTCCTCCGAGGATGAGTAGGGCATGGGAGGCGGCAGGGCATGGTGTGCCAACTGGCCGGTCCGTATCCCGTGTTCTACTCTTCCTCGCCGGAGACCGCACCTTCACTTCACGGGTCTTGAACCCCGCCCCCGTACATAGAGATCGCAGATGGAGGACGTCGGTCGCCGCCGTAGAATAGGTTTAGGGTCGGGTTTCTTTTATTTTTCTGTCCTATAAAAGTTCGAAATGTAATGAAAATCTGCCGTGTTTGCATTAATCTCGGCCGGTGTATATGAACTTTCACAATAATATACATATTGTAGGAGTACTAGCAAGATGCCCGTGCGTTGCACGGAAGATCAAGATCTTGTGGGAGAAAAGGATGAACGAGGGAAAGCCTTATCTGCAAATGTGGAGAGGAGTGCGGGTAAATTGTCATAGTTTCCTTCCTATCCGTTAGATATAGATCGGACGGCCTATATTGCAGGATGACAGGCACACCATCATCACCAACTCTGCTTTTTATTGAACCGAGACAAATCTAACATGCGAAGTAAAATAAACACATAGGGTCTATACATACACAAATTATCTTAGGCACTCCAATAGTACGTCCACTACACATTCACGCATTTCACATCTTTCTACATCTACGGGAACCTACGAAAGGGTTAACGTAAATTGCCTCTCTCTCTCCTCCCCTGATTTTCATGGTGGTGGGCCCCTCCCTCCCCCCAATCTACAATCAACAGCTCACACGTTTCACATTACGTTAATTACGTAACTGGGATTACGTAGGTGTAGCATTACTCGTCCTAAAAAACCCAACTAAGCCAACCTCCCAGCATATCGCGCGGGAAAAGACCCGGCGCGCCGTTTTAGTCGGGATTACCGGATTACTAGTAGTAGTATCGATGGATCGCGCGAAGCAACAAATTTTTTTGAGGGGGCGAAGCACCTAGTTTAAAAGGAAAAAAGGCGGTACACTCACAGCACTCCTGTCGCGGTCGCATTGCACCCCACACACGTTCGGTCCTGCACACGGCTCACGCAAACGGAACGCGCTTCGGCTTGCCTCTTCACTGACACGTGGGACTGCACTTGGAGAAACCGACCATGCGCCAAACTCCCCCGCCCACCGCGCGAAAATCCTCCCCCCCCCACACCCAAAAATTCCCCCAAATCCGATTCAACCGCCCTTCGGCCAACTAGCCAATAATATTCCCCAAACCCCCCTCCCCCCTGTCCCCCTCCACTCCATTCGCTCCGCCAAAGCCGCCCTCCCCGCCGCGCCGATACGTCGGCGCCGCGGTTCGGCGATCCTCTCGCTCCCACAGTACGCTCTCGTAGACTGCCGTCCTCTAGCCGCGCCGCCACCTCTGGCTACGTTCTTGTGGAGGCGCACGGTGGTCAGCGCCGCCACCGCTGGCGACGTTTGTGTGGAGACGCACGGCGGTCAGCTTCTCCCACGGTACGCGCATTCTAGACTGAGGCCCCGTTCATGTCGGTGTAGCGCTGAATGTTAGCTGATAGACGCTGTTAATCTCACTGTTTGCCGAAGTAGTTTACTGTCAATATGCTCTGCTTAAGAAGCTTCCTTGCCCTGTTCTGCACTCAATCTTCTTAGCTGAGATGGCATGCCAAGGCCGATTAGTTGCTAAAATATCCTGCCATATATTTATTGTGACGTAGATTGCCATGGTCTAGTAGCCAATCTGTTAGGTGAAATAGCTCTACACCGTTTTATACTCGATCTTTGTTGCTGCGATGGCCTTCGATAGTTCGATGGCTGTGTGCTCGGCCTCATTGACTGCTGAAACAGCCTGCCATAATTTGGCACTCAAATCTGTTTGCTGAATTAGCTTTACATATATTTCGTTACTTAGATCTGCTCGTCCAAATATCTTGCCATAGCTTTAGACATCGACCTAGGTATTTTTTTCTGGACTTCATAAAAAAGCATATATGTTTTTCCTGTAATATCTAGTAGAAGAACTAATTTGTATGTCTAACAGATGGACAGGACTTGGATAACTTCTGCTCGAAGATTCTCCGCTGCATATGTCGAGGGGGTTGAAAACTTCATGAACTTTATCAGAGCTGAGTACGGTGGTCCGAAATCAGATGTGCTCTGCCCGTGTAGCAGTTGTATGAATTCAGTTACAAGACCCCAGTCAACTGTGCAAAATCATCTACACTTGTATGGGATGTCGGTCACATATACTAGGTGGGTTCATCATGGTGAAGCTGTGAACGTCAATGTTATTGACTACGTGGAAGCAGCAGATCACCATCTTGATCTGCCTGATGCTCAGGTGGAAGAGGAGGAGGAGGTGGTGGTGGCGGAGCCAGTGAGTTTGACCAACATTGAAACAATGCTACGAAATGCTCGTGCATTCCGTGAACTTTCACCTGCAGAAGAAAAACGGTGGGCCCGCATGTTGGAACAATGCAACGTTGCTGTCACCCCAGGAAATAAGCTGTCAGTATTCTCAGCTATGGTCACCTTTCTTCAGGTGAAGACATCTGAGCGGATGACCAACAAATCATTCGATGCGATGTTGGCTGCTTTCCGCAAATCTTTCCCAGATGCGTCTGAGCTGCCACACACCTACAGTAAAATGAAGAATTTCCTTCGTGCAGTTGGAATTGGATATGATATGATCCATGTTTGTAAGAATAATTGTGTTCTGTTCCGGAAGGATTATGCCAACTTAAGTGAATGCCCGAAATGCAAATCATCAAGATGGAAAGATGGCGATGCTGTGAAGAGGATTCCTCATAATGTTCTGAGACATTTTCCAATTACACCAAGATTGCAGAGGTTGTTTCATGATGCTGAAACAAGAGAGGATGTACTGTGGCATTCTAGGAACCAGGAGTACAGAGATCAGAATGTAATGAGCCATCCATCTCATGGTAGTGAGTGGAAAAGCTTCAATGATAAACACAAAGAGTTTGCTGCTGACCCGAGAAACATTAGACTTGGCTTAGCTTCAGATGGATTTAACCCATTTGGCCACCAGAGCGCCACATATAGCATGTGGCCAGTGCTTGTTATCCCTTACAACATGCCTCCAAATGTCTGCACCAAAGAATCAAACTACATGATGGTCGTGCTCATCCCAGGTCCAAAAAGTCCTGGAAAGGATTTTGATTTGTTCATGGAGCCTCTTGTGGAGGAACTTCAACAGCTATGGAAGGGTGTTCTCACTCGAGACCTATATAGCAGCCCACCAGCTGATTTCTTTCTGCGTGATGTTATAATTTGGTGCATCCATGATTATCCGGCTTTGGGCACTATGTCAGGGCGAACGACACATGGTTACAATGCATGTGTTCGCTGTGACAGGAATCCGCTGTCATACGCAATACTTAGCAAGATCTGTTACATTGGACACCGCCGTTTCCTTGCCAAGGACAAGTCGCATCCTAGAAAATACTGAAGACATGTGTTCAATGCAAAGCATGAAAACCGTGATGCGCCAAAGAGGCTCACCACCGATGAGTTGCAGAGAAGGTCGGGCATATTACACCAGGAAACCATCCTGGTAATGGTAGCGGGAAAAGGAAGTGTGGCAGGGTAGAAGAGAGATTATTGTTTACCCGCAGGTCCACTTTGTGGGACTTGGAGTATTGGAAAGATTTGGATCTGCGGCATAATCTTGATGTGATGCACATCGAGAAAAATATATGTGACAGCATTATCGGCACACTTCTTAATATTGAAGGCAAGACGAAAGATACCTTAAAATCTAGGATTGATTTGACACACCTGGGTATCAGAAAGGATTTGCAGGTGCAAGATGAAGGTAAACCACGGGATATGGCACCAGCTGTGTACGTCTTGGACAAGGTAAAAAGAAAAGAATTCTGCGAGGTCCTGTCACGTGTGAGATTCCCACATGGATTTGCTTCCAACCCTGAAAGGAGAGTCAGTGCAGATGGAAACAAGGTACAAGGGTTGAAAACTCATGACTGCCACGTCCTACTTCAAAGGGTTTTACCTGTTATCCTTAGAGGATTGGGCCGCCCTGACTTATACAGAGCAGTTGCAGAGTTGGGACAATTCTTCAGGGAACTCTGCAGTAGGAATATCAGGATAGATGCTTTGGAGCGTCTTAGAGACAAGATACCAACTATCCTATGCGACCTTGAGAAGATATATCCTCCAGCCTTCTTTGATGTGATGGTGCATTTGGTGTTCATCTACCTGATGAGGCACTACTTAGAGGTCCAGTACAGTATGGCTGGATGTACCCTATTGAAAGGCGGCTAGGCACTTTCAAGGGCTATGTTAGGAACAGAGCTAGACCCGAGGGTTCCATTGCAGAGGCCTACATTGCTACAGAAGCGTTGACATTCTGCTCAAAATACATTGAAACAGCTGATCAGCTTAGCAAAGAGGTGGGTGAAGACAATCCCGGGCTCAATGTTTTCGATTATTCTGTTCGAGTTACAGGGAAGAGTCGACAAGAGGACAAACCTAAAGATTTGGACAAAATGGTTTGGTATGTGTTGAATAACTGTCCTGAGATACTACCTTATATCAAGTAAGTGCAGTACTGCAGCTTATACATCGTAATCTACTAAACTTGCAGCACATTCTTATATATTTAGATGTTTGACGCGATCACTATGTTGTGCAGCATCTACAAAGAGGAGTTACTGCCGCAAAATCCAAGAAACATTGACAAACTGGTTATGGCAGGATTTGCGAAATGGTTCAAGAACCATGTAAGCTTTTGAAGTGCACTATCAGTTTTTTTAATATATTGAGTACATAAGATGATCAGCTTGTCTATTTTCTAACCATAGGTTAAGAAGATGCGGGAGGATGGGCAGGCAGTTGATGATGCCCTTTACTCACTAGCAATGGGTCCTAGTACTCGGGTAAGACATTATGAATCTTGCGTTGTTGGAGATGTGCGCTACAACACCCTTGCACGAGACGAAGGCAGGAAGACACAAAACAGTGCCATCATGAGCACGGATACGTATGACAAAGAGACAACTGAAATGTATGCTAACATAACAGACATTATTCAGTTGCAGTATATCTCCAGTTTCGAGGATCATCGGTGTGTGGTTCTGTTGTGCTGTCGTTGGTATAACCTGTTTTCCAGGATCGCAAAACCCAGAGCTGATGATTATTTCAAATCCATCAATGTCAAGGCGGCGTACCAGACCAACGAGCCTTTTATTTTGGCAAATCAAGCAACACAGATATTTTTCTTGGAAGACACATTTGCACGTAGCGATGACTGGAGAGTATTGCAAAGGTTTGAGCAGAGGAATTCGTTTAATGAAGTTGCACAACAAGATGATGCTTACACTGCTCCTGATGTACAAGATAACACAGATGTTCCTAATATCTTTGAGAACCATCACGTCAATGACGCCGGCGAAAAGATTGCCTGTCGTGCTGTGGACATACAAGAGTTGATCAAGAAGAAGCCAACGTTCGAGGACGTTGAGGACGAAGAAGAAGATGACACCGTGGGGAATTACGATTCAGACTGATACACATGGCGAAGATGTTGACGCTGCTGCTGCGGATGATGATTACATTGCTTTTGTCGTATTTGCCTGTCAGAAGACGTTTTTTATCTACTATGTGAAATTGTGTTTGCTATGACAACTGAAACCTGATGAACATGTTGTTTAGTATTTTGCTGTGAGAACATCACTTGTTATGTATGCTGATTTGTGTTTGGTGATTGTATGACAACTAAAACATGATGACATTGTTGTTTAGTTGTACTCATATTTGGCTGTGAAACTTGAATTTGATGACATAGTTTGTTGTTGGACTGCAATTTGCTCGACGTCTTCGAATGAGAACAAAGCTGACCTGACAGGGCCTCTGCTATTTATTTATTTATATGAGCAAAAGGGGATACCCCCTGATTTCCGTTAATAGAAATCATTAGATGTTCACAACACTACGCCCAGCCTGCTACACAGGTTTCATTCATTACTAGTTTCAGCAAAGTGCTCATGTCGTAGCCACTGAATACATCACGAGTGCTACATACACTGCAAATAAAGAGACAATCATCCTACAGAGCACATCGATTTTGCCCATTATCTTCACAAGCTCTTTCATCTCCTCATTGTTGTCAAGGCCGTTCAGCAGCTGTTGCTTGGCCATGATCAGAGGAACTGCATCTTTAACCTTCTTCTCTGCATCTTCCTCTTCTGCCGTTCCTTCAGTTACTTGTCCAACACCCCAACCTGCTGGTATTGGGATTCCTCGGCTAACCAAATAATCAGCGTAGTTGCATTCCCCCACATCAGCAACTTCCCAGAAATACAAATCACACGAATCTTCCCTTTTCTGCATGAATCAAATTGGAAGATCATCAACCAAACTATTAAAAAATCAGCAACTGAAAGCAGCAGAACAACACTTAAACATATTATTACCCCATGATTCGGGCATTTGTAGAAGACTCGGCCAGGGTTGCGGATTGTGGTTGAGACGCGACGGATGACTCTGCGTGATTTGCAGCAGTGGCACCACACCAACGGCAGCGGGTTGCGATGAGCAATCGGCTGCGGTGCGCGTGCCGGCGAGGGTGTGATGAGACCCACAGGCGATGGTACGGGTTGCGACTTGGCGCATATCTGGTTGTTTCCTGCTGAAGAGCAGGTGGACGAGCAGCCACGGACATGGTTGCTGCAGCCAGAGCTTCTGATGCTAGGCAGGGTAAGTAGAGAAGAGGAGAAGAGAACGTTGGATATGTCAGTTTCATTACTTGCAGAGTAGCATAGCACCATATATAGTCATAGTCTAGGTTTGGATTCGAACCAGCTACAGGAGCACGTCTTTCTTTTTTCTAAAACTCGGCAACGTCTCATTACTGGTACACTAGCTTGTTCTGTACGCCTTCCCAAGTCTTTGATTTTTTTTCCTGCGAGGAAGGAAGGAGGACAAAATTGAGAGTTCCTGGGACTCGAACCCAAGACCTCTCGGTTGAAAACCAAGGGTGCTAGTCACTTATGTGGCGAACGTTCCCTATGAGGAGGACGGCAGACGAACACATTTTCCTTACAGTTTTCTTCCTATATATAAAAAAGTATGCTACTTGGTGTCCTCTTGGTCAACAAACGATTGTGCCAACCTTGACCGTTAGATTGAAATTCAACATCTGTCGTGTTTCTTCAATCTCTTCTTCCTCGAGCCGCCAAAGCCAAACCAGCGCCAGCGGGACCGCCTGCTCCCACCTCCCATGGCTGGATGTGCTCTGCCCCGGCTCCTTTTCATTCCCGTCTGAGGCCTCAACATCGTCCTCCGCCTTGGTTCGCTCGCCGCGGCGCCGCCCTCCGGTGTTGTCAACATGGTCAACAACCGAGAGGAATAAGGAGATGATTGTACATGGTGAGGATGACAGTAAGGACCCAGCAGCGCGCGCAATAATTTTGTTTTTTCGGGACGGAGAAGGGTATCAACTGGGTTGTGCGGGACCCGTGGCCCGTCTAGCCCAGGCTTTTATTTCATATGTTTAGCACATGACCAGCCCAGTTTGTTTTTTTCCTTTCTAAAAATTGCTAACCAGCTATTTTATTTTTTGCAGAATAACCAACATAGGCCTACTTGCTTTTCTACGCCCTGCTGGGCCGGAAATCTTTCAAGACAAGGAGGGATGCATTTTGCCCAGAAAATGGGCTATAAGTAATAAGAAATGGGCTATAAGTAATAATAAATGGGCTGTAAAATGAAAAAATACAGCAAACAGACAATTAGTTCCAAAATATTGTTTTCTTTCGGATTTTGATATTTTAAATTTCATTGGTTTTGCGCGGGTAAAATTTCATTGTATTTAAATTAAGGTATATTTAGATTTAAAATTAATTTGAATATGGCTAGAAATTTTGGGTTGTATGCTGTTTGGGACGGATTTGGAGGCTGACTTGTGGGTCTACTAGGTTGACGTCTACTTTGGCTTTGTCAACTTAGTCCACAAACGATTCTAGCAGCAGTGACCGTCTTCTTCAATATCTGATCTTCTTGCTCCAGCCGCCAAAACCAGCTCCGGTGGGACTGCCTGCTCCCGCCTCCCATGGCCGGGCGTGCTGCCGCACAGGCCACACTGCCCCACCCTACTTCATTGCTGGCCAGGCCATTCCTCTACTCACCCACACCTCCTGTTATTTTCCAGCGACGGCAGCCGAACCAGTAAACCCTCGTACTCCCCACCGCGTGGCCAACCATTGCTGAGTCTTCCCCGGCTCCGTGTCGTTCCCTTCCTAGGCCTCGCCGTCGTCCACCGCCATGGTGCTCTCAGCGCGGCCTGGTCAACGAACGACATCCATCGGCCAAGGACTGTACGTGCAAAATAATGATTCGTCCACCTGACAGCTGGGACCCACCGGAAGGGCCTATGTATTTCGTGAAAAAAATGTTCCCCCGCTGACATGTCGGACCCACCAGCTATATCTTTGCATGCAAGGAAGTGCCTCCTTATTACGCACAAAAAATGAATACCCCCTACTAGCTGGGACCTACCATAGTGGAAGGATGACTTGTGGGCCAACAAAGTTGACGGGGATGGAGGGCTTTGTCAACTTAGTCAATATGAACGATTCTAGCTCCAGTGACCGTACGATGTCCATCCAACGGCCGTAGTGCTTCTTCAACCTCTGGTCTTCTTGCTCCTGCCGCCCAAAGCAGCGCCGGTCGTGCTGCATGCTCCTGCCTCCCGTGGCCGGATGTGCTGCCGCGGAGGCCTCACCGCCCCCTACTATTCCCACCGCTGGCCAGGCCCTGCGGCGACGGCAGCCTCACACCGCAGCCGAACCAGTGAACCCTTGTACTCCTCTCCGCGCGGGCTTCCACTACCGCGTCTTCCCCGGCTCCGCGTCGTCCCCTTCCTAGGCCTCGCCATTGTCCACCGCCGTGGTGCTCTCCGCGCGGCGTGGTCAACGTGGTCAAGGAACGACTTCCATCGGAAGAGTACTATACGTGGAGAGGCTGACAGCTGGGTCCACGGCCACAACCCAGTTTTTTTGTGATTTGCCAAGTAAGTCGCTTTGTCAGGCCTGTTGGGCTGCAAATCTTTCAAGACGAGGAGAGCTTTCATTTGGCTGGCCGAGAAAATGGCCCATCAGTAATGAGAAATGGGATGTACATTTCTAAAATACATCAAACCGGCAATTAGTTTCAAATATCTTTTTTTTATTTCAAGATTTTAAATTACATTAATTTTTATGCATGGAGAATTTGTTGGATTTTATATTGACATACATTTATTTTTAAAATCAGTTTGAATGTGAGTCGAAATTTCGGGATTAAAAACGGTTCGGACCGCACCGAAATATGCAAAATTTTGTATAATTTTTTAACCGTGGCCACAATTTGTGCTGTAATGCTAACAAAAACAATATGGGATGCCAAAAAAATCTTAAGAATTAGCAAATGGGATGAAAATTATTAGAAATAATGGCAGATGGGTTGTAGGCTGTTTTCCACAGATTTGAGGCTTTCCTAAAAAAAGGTTGACGCACAAGCAGTGACTGTTGGATGTCCATCCAACGGCCGTCATGCTTCTTCAATCTCTGCTCTTCCTGCTCCAGCCGCTCAAACAAGCGCCGGCGGGACTGCCTGCTCCCTCCTCCCCGCGGCCGGCTGTGCTGCCGCGCAGGCCTCACTACCCCACCGTACTCCCATTGCTGGCCTAGCCATCCCTCTACTCACCCACACCTGCTGTTATTCTCCAGCGACGGCAGACGAACCAGTAAACCCTCGTACAGTCGTACTCCCCTCCGCGTGGGAAACAACTGCCGAGTCTTCCCTGCCTCCGTGTCGTTCCCTTCCTAGGCCTCGCCGTCGTCCACCGCCCTGGTGCTCTCGGCGCGGCCTGGTCAACGTGGTCAACGACCGACATGCATCTGAAGTGGACTGTACGTGGAGAGGCCGACAGCTGGGTCCACGGCCGCACACAAGGAAATGCCTCCTTATTACGCGCAAAATAATGATTCCTCCACCTGACATCAGGGACCCACCGAAAGGGCCTCTGTATTTCGCGAAAAAAATGTTACCGCCGCTGACAGCTCGGACCCACCAGCTATATCTTCGCACGCAAGGAAGTGCCTCCTTATTACGCACAAAAAAATGAATACTCCCCCTGTTAGCTGGGACCCAGTATAGTGGCAGGCTGACTTGTGGGCCTACTAAGTTGACGGGGACGGAGGGCTTTGTCAACTTAGTCAATATGCACGATTCTAGCTCCAGTGACCGTACGATGTCCATCCAACGGCCGTAGTGCTTCTTCAACCTCTGGTCTTCTTGCTCCAGCCGCCCAAACCAGCGCCGGTCGTGCCTCGTGCTCCTGCCTCCCGTGGCCGGCTGCGATGCGGCGGAGGCCTCACCGCCCCCTACTACTCCCACCGCTGGCCAGGCCATCCCTCTACTCACCCACACCCCCTGTTATTCTGCGGTGACGGCAGCCTCACACCGCAGCGAACCAGTGAACCCTCGTACTCCTCTACGCGTGGGCATCCACTGCCGCGTCTTCCCCGGCTCCGCGTCGTCCCCTTCCTAGGCCTCGCCGTCGTCCACCGCCCTGGTGCTCTCGGCGCGGCGTGGTCAATGTGGTCAAGGAACGGCTTCCATCGGACATGGACTGTACGTGGAGAGGCTGACAGCTGGGTCCATGGCCGTAGCAAGGAAGTGCATCCTTATTACGTGCAAAATAATTATTCCTCCACCTGACAGTGGGGACCCACCAGACGGGCCACCGTATTTCATGAAAAAATGTTTGCCCCTGACTGCTGGGACCCACCAGCTACATCTTCGCACGCAAGGAAGTGCGTCCGGGCAAAAAAAACGATTCGCCCCCTGACTGCTGGGACCCACCAGCTACATCTTCGCAGGCAAGGAAGTGCCTGACAGTTGGGACCCACCTGGTCAAAGCGTACGTAGCGTTGTCATTCTGGTCATGAACATGTATGTACATATATACTGGTGGATGTAGAGGCGGGCATGTGTCGTAGTAGAGGCGCGTATGTGTCATAGTAGAGGCGCGCACGTAGCATGTACACGTATGTACAGCAGCCAGGGTGCAAGAAAGAAAATACGGCCACGTATGTGTACATACGGGCGGGGTCTCGAGCGCCTACTCGCGCATACGTACGGCCAGGGCTCGTGTACATGGCTGGGTCGGAATGGAGAAACAACGTCGTCGTCGTGTTCATGAGGAGGCAACAGAACGCGTCCGTGTTTCATGGGGAGGCAACGGAAATGCGTCGTGTTCATCGGGAGGCAACGGAAACGTGTGGGAGCCAACCGGCTGGATCGGTAACGGAAAAATGTGTGGTCGTGTTCATGGGAGGGATTGGATGGAACAGGTGATGGAAACGAGGTGTGGCGTACCGCACAACGGAGGAAACGGACCTCCTACGTTCGGAACAGGGTCCTGTTGATCGGGAGGGGTGTGGCGTACCGCAAAACGGAGGAAACGGACCTCCTACAGTCGAAATGGGGGTCCTTTTGATCGGGAGGGGTGTGGCGTACCGCAAAACGGACGAAATAGACCTCCTATCGTCAAAACGAGGGTCCTGTTGATCGGGAGGGGTGTGGCGTACCAAAAAACGGACGAAACGGACTTGTGTTGGAGCGCTACGGTCGAAACGGGAGTCCTGTTCATCGGGAAGGGGTGTGGCGTACCGTAAAACGGGACTCCACGGGATACTGTTCATCTCCACCATCGACCTCCTCGAGCCTCCACGGGCTACCGTCGACCTCCTCCAGCCTCCACGGGCTTCTGTTCATCCAACCTCCACCGCGCGCTACTCCACCGGCTACTGTTCAACCACCCCTCCACGGGCACCCCTCCATCGTGTACTGTTCATCCAGCCCTCCACACCACGGGTCCTGTTCAATCACCCCTCCACGGGCACCCCTCCACCGTCTACTATTCATCCAGCCCTCCACCACACTGCGGGGTCTTGTTCATCCAGAGGCAACGCCACCGCTCACTGTTCATCCAACCCCCCTCCCCGCAACGCTCACTGTTCATCCAATCGATCGGCTTTAGTTAGCAGCAGTAGCGAAAAGGAATCGCTCGATCGGGTTAAGTTAACAGCCATCGATCGATTGCTCGGGTTCAGTAACGCGTAGCCTGCAGTGCAATTGCTCGGGTTCAGTTAGAGCCCAACGCCTCGCTCGGGTTCAGTTAGAGCCAACGCCTCGCACACACGTGCGTACATGTACGAGAGAAATGTGCATCGCTCGGCCCCGACCTCCCACCATAACCGGGAACTCCCTGAAATTTTCCTCGCCCTCGCTTCTACCATGGTTTTTTCCGTCATGGACGGCCCAAAGAATGTCATGCAGCTGCGTCTCCGGCCCGCCCAGGACGAAAAGCCCATTTTATGTCATGATTTTTTGTCATAGAAGTAGGATCCCACCACATCTATGATGATACCGGGTTTTGTCACAATTATCGTCATAGAAGTGTCATATGTATGACAGAAAAAAAATTCGTTCGGCCCAAAATGTTACGGATGTGTCTTTTTTTTGTAGTGATGCTAGTTGAGTAGTTTTGAATTTGAGAAATACTTGTGTTAAAGTTTTTGATTCCTGTAGCATGCACGTATGGTGAACCGTTATGTGATGAAGTCGGAGCATGATTTATTTATTGATTGTCTTCCTTATGAGTGGCGGTCGGGGACGAGCGATGGCCTTTTCCTACCAATCTATCCCCCTAGGAGCATGCGTGTAATACTTTGTTTCGATAACTAATAGATTTTTGCAACAAGTATATGAGTTCTTTATGACTAATGTTGATTCCATGGATTGTACACACTCTCCTCCTTCCACCATTTCTAGCCTCTCTAATACCTCGCACCTTTCACTGGTGTCATACACCCACCATATACCTTCCTCAAAACAGCCACCATACCTACCTATCATGGCATTTCCATAGCCATTCCGAGATATATTGCCATGCAACTTACCACCGTTCTGGTTACTATGACACGCTCCATCATTGTCATATTGCTTTGCATGATCATGTAGTTGACATCGTATTTGTGGCAAAGCCACCGTTCATAATTCTTTCGTACATGTCACTCTTGATTCATTGCATATCCTGGTATTCCGCCGGAGGCATTCCCATAGAGTCATATTGTTGTTCTAAGTATTGAGTTGTAATTCTTGAGTTGTAAGAAAATAAAAGTGTGATGATCATCATTATTAGAGCATTGTCCCAAGTGAGGAAAGGATGATGGAGACTATGATTCCCCCATAAGTCGGGATGAGACTCCGGACTAAAAAAAAGAGAGAAAGGCCATAAATAAAAAAAACGGAAGGCCGTAAAAATGATAGAAAAAGAGAGAAGGGACAATGCTACTATCCTTTTACCACACTTGTGCTCCAAAGTAGCACCATGATCTTCATGATAGAGAGTCTCTTTTGTTGTCACTTTCATATACTAGTGGGAAATTTTCATTATAGAACTTGGCTTGTATATTCCAATGATGGGCTTCCTCAAAATGCCCTAGGTCTTCGTGAGCAAGCGAGTTAGATGCACACCCACTTAGTTTCTTTTGTTGAGTTTTCATATACTTATAGCTCTAGTGCATCTGTTGCATGGCAATCCCTACTCGCTCACATTGATATCTATTGATGGGCATCTCCATAGCCCGTTGATATGCCTCGTTGATGTGAGACTATCTTCTCCCTTTTTGTCTTCTCCACAACCACCATTCTATTCCACATATAGTGCTATGTCCATGGCTCACGCTCATGTATTGCGTGAAGATTGAAAAAGTTTGAGAACACCAAAAGTATGAAATAATTTCTTGGCTTGTCATCGGGGTTGTGCATGATTTAAATATTTTGTGTGATGAAGATAGAGCATAGCCAAACTATATGATTTTGTAAGGATAACTTTCTTTGGCCATGTTATTTTGAGAAGACATAATTGCTTAGTTAATATGCTTGAAGTATTATTATTTTTATGTCAATATTAAACTTTTGTCTTGAATCTTTTGAATCTGAACATTCATAATACAATTAAGAGAATTACATTGAAAATTATGCCAAGTAGCATTCCACATCAAAAATTCTATTTTTATCATTTACCTACTCGAGGACGAGCAGGAATTAAGCTTGAGGATGCTTGATACGTCTCCAACGTATCTATAATTTTTTTAATTGTTCCATGCTATATTATATTCTGTTTTGGATGTTTAATGGGCTTTATTATACACTTTTATATTATTTTTGGGACTAACCTATTAACCGGAGGCCCAGCCCAAATTGCTGTTTTTTTGCCTATTTCAGTGTTTCGCAGAAAAAGAATATCAAACGGAGTCCAAACGGAATGAAACCTTCGGGAACGTGATTTTCGGAACAAACATGATCCAGAGGACTTGGAGTCCACGTCAAGAAACCAACCAGGAGAGCACGAGGCAGGGGGGCGCGCCTACTGATAACCCACAAGTATAGGGGATCAAAATAGTTTTCGAGGGTAGAGTATTCAACCCAAATTTATTGATACGACACAAGGGGAGCCAAAGAATATTCTCAAGTATTATCAGTTGAGTTGTCAATAATTCAACCACACCTGGATAACTTAGTATCTGCAACAAAGTATTTAGTAGCAAAATAATATGGAAGTAACGGTAACGATAGCAAAAGTAATATTTTTGGGTTTTGTAGTGATTGTAACAGTAGCAACGGAAAAGTAAATAAGCGAAGAACAATATATGAAAAGCTCGTAGGCATTGGATCGGTGATGGAGAATTATGCTGGATGCGGTTCATCATGTAACAGTCATAACATAGGGTGACACAGAACTCGCTCCAATTCATCAATGTAATGTAGGCATGTATTCCGAATATAGTCATACGTGCTTATGGAAAAGAACTTGCATGACATCTTTTGTCCTACCCTCCCGTGGCAGCGGGTTCCTAATGGAAACTAAGGGATATTAAGGCCTCCTTTTAATAGAGTACCGGACCAAAGCATTAACACATAGTGAATACATGAACTCCTCAAACTACGGTCATCACCGGGAGTGGTCCCGATTATTGTCACTTCGGGGTTGCCGGATCATAACACATAGTAGGTGACTATAGACTTGCAAGATAGGATCAAGAACTCACATATATTCATGAAAACATAATAGGTTCAGATCTGAAATCATGGCACTCGGGCCCTAGTGACAAGAATTAAGCATAGCAAAGTCATAGCAACATCAATCTCAGAACATAGTGGATACTAGGGATCAAACCCTAACAAAACTAACTCAATTACATGATAAATCTCATCCAACCCATCACCGTCCAGCAAGCCTACGATGGAATTACTCACGCACGGCGATGAGCATCATGAAATTGGTGATGGAGGATGGTTGATGATGATGACGACGACGGATTCCCCTCTCCGGAGCACCGAACGGACTCCAGATCAGCCCTCCCGAGAGGTTTTAGGGCTTGGCGGCGGCTCCGTATAGTAAAACGCGATGAATCCTTCTCCCTGATTTTTTCTCTCCGGAGCACCGAACGGACTCCAGATCAGCCCTCCCGAGAGGTTTTAGGGCTTGGCGGAAGCTCCGTATAGTAAAACGCGACGAACACGAATATATGGAGTTGGAGTTGAGTTCGGTGGAGCAACAGGGGGCCCACGAGGCAGGGGCGCGCCCAGGGGGGCAGGCGCGCCCCCCACCCTCGTGGACAAGTGGAGGCCCCCTGACGTGGATTCTTCTTCCAGTATTTGTATTATTTTCCAAAAATAAGTTCCGTGGAGTTTCAGGTCATTCCGAGAACTTTTGTTTCTGCACATAAATAACACCATGGCAATTCTGTTGAAAACAGCGTCAGTCCGGGTTAGTTCCATTCAAATCATGCAAGTTAGAGTCCAAAACAAGGGCAAAAGTGTATGCAAAAGTAGATACGACGGAGACGTATCAACTCCCCCAAGCTTAAACCTTTGCTTGTCCTCAAGCAATTCAGTTGATAAACTGAAAGTGATAAACAAAAACTTTTACAAACTCTGTTTGCTCTTGTTGTTGTAAATATGTAAAACCAGCATTCAAGTTTTCAGCAAAGATTATGACTAACCACATTCACCATAACTCTTAGGTCTCATGTTTACTCATATCGATGGCATAATCAATTAGCGAGCAATCACAATAAATCTCGGATGACAACACTTTCTCAAAACAATGATAATATGATATAACAGGATGGTATCTCGGTAGCCCTTTCCGAGACCGCAAAACATAAATGCAGAGCACCTTTGAAGATCAAGGACTGACTAGACATTGTAATTCATGGCAAAAGAGATCCAATCATAGTCATACCCAATATAAATTAATAGTAATGGATGCAAATGACAGCAGCGCTCTCCAGCTAGTGCTTTTAATAAGAGGGTGATGAATCAACATAAAAGTAAATAGATAGGCCCTTCGCAGAGGGAAGCAGGGATTTGTAGAGGTGCCAGAGCTCGATTTTAAAGCAGAAATAAATAATATTTTGAGCGGCATACTTTCATTGTCAACATAACAACCAAGAGATGGCGATATCTTCCATGCTACAGACATTATAGGCGGTTCCCAAATAGAATGGTAAAGTTTATACTCCCCCTCCACCACAAGCATCAATCCATGGCTTGCTCGACAACGAGTGCCTCCAACTAACTCCCAGGGGGAGTTTTGTTTGCAATTATTTTGATTTGATTTGCATAAAGCATGGGACTGGGCATCCCGGTGACCAGCCATTTTCTCATCAGTGAGGAGCGGAGTCCACTCCTCTTGAGAATAACCCGCCTAGCATGGAAGATACGGACAACCCTAGTTGATACATGAGCTATTAGAGCATACAAAACGGAAATTCATTTGAAGGTTTAGAGTTTGGCACATACAAATTTAGTTGGAACGGCAGGTAGATACCGCATATAGGAAGGTATAGTGGACTCATATGGAATAACTTTGGGGTTTAAGGGATTGGATGCACAAGCAGTATTCCCGCTTAGTACAAGTGAAGGCTAGCAAAAGACTGGGAAGCAACCAACTACAGAGCGACAACTGTCATGAACATGCATTAAAATTAATAAACATTGAGTGCAAGCATGAGTAGGATATAATCCACCATGAACATAAATATCGTGAAGGCTATGTTGATTTGTTTCAACTACATGTGTGAACATGTGCCAAGTCGAGTCACTTAAATTATTCAAAGGAGGATACCACCCCACTATACCACATCACAACCATTTTAATAGGATGTTGGCACGCAAGGTAAACCATTATAACTCACAGCTAATCAAGCATGGCACGAGCAACTATAATCTCTAATTGTCATTCCAAACATGTTTATTCATAATAAGCTGAATCAGGAACAATGAACTCATCATATTTACAAAAACAAGAGAGGTCGAGTTCATACCAGCTTCTCTCATCTCAATCAGTCCATCATATATCGTCATAATTGCCTTTCACTTGCACGACCGAACGATGTGAACATAATAAGAGTGCACGTGCATTGGACTAAGCTGGAATATGCAAGCATTCAATAAACAGGAGAAGACAGGGCAATATGGGCTCTTGGTTAAATCAACAATAATGCATATAAGAGCCACTTCAACAATTTAATCATGGTCTTCTCCTATCGACCCCCAAAGAAAAGAAAAGAAATAAAACTATTTACACGGGAAAGCTCCCAACAAGTAAAAGAAGAACGGGAAATCTTTTTGCTTTTTCTTTTTAATTATTACTACTACAGCAAGAAAAGTAAACTAACTAAAAGCTACACTAATTTTTTGGTTTTTCTTAAGGTTTATTAAACACACAAGAAGAAAGCGAGAAAAAGGAAATAAACTAGCATGGATATTACAGTGAAAGAGTATGAGCACCGACATCTAGCAATGAGTGTGTGAACATAAATGTAATGTCGGTGAGAAATACGTACTCCCCCAAGCTTAGGTTTTTGGCCTAAGTTGGTTTATTGCCACGGATGGCCTGGCGGATATCCATAGTTGTAGTTGGGGTCGTACTGAGATGCAGCTTTCATTGCATTGTGTGCTGCAGCTTGGAGGCGAGCTATCTCAGCCCTCCTCCTATACTCCCCGCCTCCTCTCTGGTTATGTAATGTCTCCCTTTTTCCTGAAAGTCAAAGAGAGTAGGGGCAGGAAGAACAATATTGACGGCGTGACGCCTGTCAAAGATTAGTCTGTACTGGAGAGGTGGTTCATTCCTCTCGACAACCTAATGATGAACCATAGCATTAAAGTCTAGATAAGTAGGAGGCAGTTCAATATCATCATCACGTATGGTTACACCAAGAAAATCAGCTAAGCGGGTTGCATAAATTCCACCAAAGAAATGTCCATTAAATCTATTGTGATGCAACCTACGCGCAACAGTAGCTCCCAAATTATAAGATTTGTCTCCTAACACAGCACTCCTGAGAACACTGAGGTCAGGGACACACATATGACATGCTTCATCTTTACCATTTATGCACCTACCTATGAAGAGATCAAAATAATGTATAGCAGGAAAAAGAATGCTCCCTATGGTAGCTTGGGCTATATCTCTAGATTCCCCCACAGTTATACTAGCAAGAAAATCTCTAAATTCAGATTTGCGAGGTTCACTGGCACTACCCCATTGTGGAAGTTTGCAAGCGTGGTAAAATCCTCAAAGTCCACAGTATAAGATTTTTCATAAAGATCAAACAGGACAGTTTGAGAATTGCGTGAAGCTGAAAGTTGAAACCTCCTCACAAAGGAACTAATGAGATAGTGGTACTGGCGGCACTTTTCCTCCTCGAAGCTCACAAGATCAGCGTTACGCAAATACGCATTAAATTCTTCCTTGATTCCTGCTCGATCCATAAAGTCTTCTGACGGCCATTCACAAGGCCGCACTGGAGCATTCCTTGGTGACTCATCATCGGCATCGCGCATTGCGAGCCTGGGTCCTTGCTTCCTTGAAGGGCCACCTTGGTACATTTTCCTAAACATGTTTCTTCCTCTGAAAAATTTCAGAAATTTTAGTAACTTCAAATAAAAGTGAACCAAGCTCAACAAAATTGATAGCAACTACTCCTACAAGTGCCTAGAGCCTATATCATGCATTAGAACTACTTGGAACCATATAAATTTGACATGCAAGCTCAAGAACATGGTCACCTAGGCAGCACAAATTTGCAATGAATAAAGCACTAGAACAAAAACTAATTGGACCAATGGAGGAGTCACATACCAAGGAACAATCTACCAAAGCAGTAGGTGCTTTGAGCAAGGAGATCGAAAATCGCAGCAAAATGAGCTAGAACTCGTGCTTGAGGTGGATGGTGATTTTTTTTGGGAGGAAGAAGAAGTGTGTGGGTGCAGGAATAAGTGGAGGGGAGCCACCATGGGCCCACGAGGCAGGGGGGCGCCCTGGACCCTCGTGACCAGGTGTTTGCTCCTCCTGCTGTGTTCTCAGTGCCAGATATTCTCAAATATTCCAGAAAAAAATCATATTCCAATTTCACGGCATTTGGAGAACTTTTATTTTCGGGGTATTTTTATATTGCACGGATAATTCAAAAAATTGACAGGAAAATACTATTTTTGCTTTATTTCAACTAAATAACAGAAAGTAAAAGGAGGGTACAGAAGGTTGTGCTTTCTAACTTCATCCATCTCATGCTCATCAAAAGGGATCCACTAACAAGGTTGATCAGATCTTGTTAACAAACTCATTCCGAATCGCATGAAACCGGAGAAATTTCGAATAACACTATGTTACCTCAACGGGGATATGCACATCCCCAATAATAAGAATATCATATTTCTTCTTGACAGTAGGTAGAGGAAATTCAAAGCCTCCAAAAATAATTGATGGAATTTTTCCAATAGAATTGATACTATGAACTTGAGGTTGTTTCCTCGGAAAGTGTACCGTATGCTCATTACCATTAACATGAAAAGTGACATTGCCTTTGTTGCAATCAATAACAGCCCCTGCAGTATTCAAAAAAGGACTTCCAAGAATAATAGACATACTATCGTCCTCGGGAATATCAAGAATAACAAAGTCCGTTAAAATAGTAACATTTGCAACCACAACAGGCACATCCTCACAAATACCGACAGGTATAGCAGTTCATTTATCAGCCATTTGCAAAGATATTTCAGTAGGTGTCAACTTATTCAAATCAAGTCTACGATATAAAGAGAGAGGCATAACAGTAACACTGGCTCCAAGATCACATAAAGCAGTTTTAACATATTTTCTTTTAATGGAGCATGGTATGGTGGGTACTCCTGGATCTCCAAGTTTCTTAGGTATTCCACCCTTGAAAGTATAATTAGCAAGCATGGTGGAAATTTCAGCTTCCGGTATCTTTCTTTTATTAGTAACAATTTCTTTCATATACTTAGCATAAGGATTCATTTTGAGCATATCAGTTAATCGCATACGCAAAAAGATAGGTCTAATCATTTCAGCAAAGCGCTCAAAATCCTCATCATCCTTTTTCTTGGATGGTTTGGGAGGAAAAGGCATGGGTTTCTGAACCCATGGTTCTCTTTCTTTACCGTGCTTCCTAGCAACAAAGTCTCTCTTATCATAACGTTGATTCTTTGATTGTGGGTTATCAAGATCAACAGCAGGTTCAATTTCTACATTATTATCATTGCTAGGTTGAGCATCATCATGAACATTATCATTAATATTATCACTAGGTTCATGTTCATTACCAGATTGTGTTTCAGCATCAGAAATAGAGATATCATTTGGATTCTCAGGTATTTCAGCAACAGGTTCACTAGAAGCATGCAAAGTCCTATCATTTTTCTTTTTCTTCTTTTTAGAAGGACTAGGTGCATCTATATTATTTCTCTGAGAATCATGCTCAATTCTCTTAGGATGGCCTTCAGGATACAAAGGTTCCTGAGTCATTTTACCAGTTCTAGTAGCCACTCTAACAGCATAATCATTATTCTTACTATTCAATTCATTGAGCAAATCATTCTGAGCTTTAAGTACTTGTTCTACTTGAGTGGTAACCATAGAAGCATGTTTTCTAATGAGTTTAAGTTCACCTTTAACTCTAGACATATAATCACCCAAGTGTTCAATCATATAAGCATTTTGTTTCAATTGTCTACCAAAATAAGCATTAAAATCCTCTTGCTTAACCATAAAATTATCAAACTCATCCAAACATTGGCTAGCAAACTTAGTAGGAGGGATTTCAGCTTTATCATATCTGTAGAGAGAATTTACCTTTACTACCTGTGTCGGATTATCAAGACCATGAGTTTCTTCAATAGGTAATGGATTAAGACCATGTATTTCTTCAACAGGCGGTAAATTAAGACCATGTATTTCTTCAATAGGAGGTAAATTCTTAACATCTTCAGCTTTAATACCCTTTTCTTTCATAGATTTCTTTGCCTCTTGCATATCTTCAGGACTGAGAAATAGAACACCTCTTTTCTTCGGAGTTGGCTTAGGAATAGGCTAAGGAGTTGGCTCAGGAAGTGTCCAATTATTTTCATTAGTCAACATATTATTCAATAGAATCTCAGCTTCATCCGGTGTTCTTTCCCTGAAAACAGAACTAGCACAACTATCCAGGTAATCTCTGGAAGCATCGGTTACTCCATTATAAAAGATATCAAGTATTTCATTTTTCTTAAGAGGATGATCAGGCAAAGCATTAAGTAATTGGAGAAGCCTCCCCCAAGCTTGTGGGAGACTCTCTTCTTCAATTTGCACAAAATTATATATATCCCTTAAAGCAGCTTGTTTCTTATGAGAAGGGAAATATTTAGCAGAGAAGTAATAAATCATATCCTGGGGACTACGCACACAACCAGGATCAAGAGAATTAAACCATGTCTTAGCATCACCCTTTAATGAGAACGGAAATATTTTAAGGATATAAAAGTAACGAGCTCTCTCGTCATTAGTGAATAGGGTGGCTATATCATTTAATTTAGTAAGATGTGCCACAACAGTTTCAGATTCATAGCCATAAAAAGGATCAGATTCAACCAAAGTAATTATATCAGGATCAACAGAGAATTCATAATCCTTATCAGTAACACAGATAGGTGAAGTAGCAAAAGCAGGGTCAGGTTTCATTCTAGCATTAAGAGATTGTTGCTTCCATTTAGCTAATAACTTCTTAAGATCATATCTATCATTGCAAGCTAGAATAGCTCTAGCAGCTTCTTCATCCAGAACATAACCCTCAGGCACAACAGGCAGTTCATATTTATTAGGGGGAGAGTCTTCATCATCACTATCATCAATATTATCAGTTTCAATAATTCCATTCTCTCTAGCCCTAGCAAGTTGTTCATCAAGAAATTCACCAAGTGGCACAGTAGTATCAAGCATAGAAGTAGTTTCATCATAAGTATCATGCATAGCAGAAGTGGCATCATCAATAACATGCGACATATCAGAATTAATAGCATAAGCAAGTTTAGGTGTCGCAAGCTTACTCAAAAAAGAAGGTGAATCAAGTGCAGAGCTAGATGGCAGTTCCTTACCTCCCCTCGTAGTTGAGGGATAAATTTTTGTTTTCACGTCTTTCAAGTTCTTCATAGTGACCAGCAGATATAAATCCAAAGTGACTCAAAAAATAGAGCTATGCTCCCCGGCAACGGCGCCAGAAAATAGTCTTGATAACCCACAAGTATAGGGGATCGCAACAGTTTTCGAGGGTAGAGTATTCAACCCAAATTTATTGATTCGACACAAGGGGAGCCAAAGAATATTCTCAAGTATTCACAGTTGAGTTGTCAATTCAACCACACCTGGATAACTTAGTATCTGCATCAAAGTATTTAGTAGCAAAATAATATGGCAGTAACGGTAATGATAGCAAAAGTAATATTTTTGGGTTTTGTAGTGATTGTAACAGTAGCAACGGAAAAGTAAATAAGCGAAGAACAATATATGAAAATCTCATAGGCATTGGATCGGTGATGGAGAATTATGACGGATGCGGTTCATCATGTAACAGTCATAACATAGGGTGACACAGAACTAGTTCCAATTCATCAATGTAATGTAGGCATGTATTCCGAATATAGTCATACGTGCTTATGGAAAAGAACTTGCATGACATCTTTTGTCCTACCCTCCCGTGGCAGCGGGGTCCTAATGGAAACTAAGGGATATTAAGGCCTCCTTTTAATAGAGTACCGGACCAAAGCATTAACACATAGTGAATACATGAACTCCTCACACTACGATCATCACCGGGAGTGGTCCCGATTATTGTCACTTCGGGGTTGCCGGATCATAACACATAGTAGGTGACTATAGTCTTGCAAGATAGGATCAAGAACTCACATATATTCATGAAAACATAATAGGTTCAGATCTGAAATCATGGCACTCGGGCCCTAGTGAGAAGCATTAAGCATAGCAAAGTCATAGCAACATCAATCTCATAACATAGTGGATACTAGGGATCAAACCCTAACAAAACTAACTCGATTACATGATAAATCTCATCCAACCCATCACCATCCAGCAAGCCTACGATGGAATTACTCATGCACGGCGGTGAGCATCATGAAATTGGTGATGGAGGATGGTTGGTGATGACGACGGCGACGGATTCCCCTCTCCGGAGCCCCGAACGGAGTCCAGATCAGCCTTCCCGAGGGGTTTTAGGGCTTGGCGGAGGCTCCGTGTGGTAAAACGCGATGAATCCTTCTCCCTGATTATTTTCTCTCCGAACACGAATATATGGAGTTGGAGTTGAGGTCGGTGGAACAACAGGGGGCCCACGAGGCAGGGGGCGCGCCCAGGGGGGGCAGGCGCACCCCCCACCCTCGTGGACAGGTGGAGGCCCCCTGACGTGGATTCTTCTTCCAGTATTTTTATTATTTTCCAAAAATAAGTTCCGTGGAGTTTCAGGTCATTCCGAGAACTTTTGTTTCTGCACATAAATAACACCATGGCAATTCTGCTGAAAACAGCGTCAGTCCGTGTTAGTTCCATTCAAATCATGCAAGTTAGAGTCCAAACAAAGGGCAAAAGTGTTTGGAAAAGTAGATACGACGGAGACGTATCACCTACCCCACCCCCCCAGGTGCGCCCTCCACCCTCGTGGGGCCCACGTTGCTCCACCGACGTACTTCTTCCTCCTATATATACCTACATTCCCCCAAACCAACAGAAGCATCCACGAAAATCTAATTCTAACGCCGCAACCTTCTGTACCCGTGAGATCTCATCTTGGGGCCTTTCCGGCGTCCTGCCGGAGGGGGCATTGATCACGGAGGGCTTCTACATCAACACCATAGCCTCTCCGATGATGTGTGAGTAGTTTACCTCAGACCTTCGGGTCCATAGTTATTAGCTAGATGGCTTCTTCTCTCTCTTTGGATCTCAATACAAAGTTCTCCACGATTCTCGTGGAGATCTATTCGATGTAATCTTCTTTTGCGGTGTGTTTGTCGGGACCGATGAATTGTGGGTTTATGATCAAGATTATCTATGAACAATATTTGAATCTTCTCTGAATTCTTTTATGTATGATTGGTTATATTTGCAAGTCTCTTCGAATTATCAGTTTGGTTTGGCCTACTAGATTGATCTTTCTTGCAATGGGAGAAGTGCTTAGCTTTGGGTTCAATCTTGCGGTGTCCTTTCCCAATGACAGCAGGGGCAGCAAGGCACGTATTGTATTGTTGCCATCGAGGATAACAAGATGGTGTTTATATCATATTGCATGAGTTTATCCCTCCACATCATGTCATCTTGCTTAAAGCGTTACTCTGTTCTTAATACTCTAGATGCATGCTGGATAGCGGTCGATGTGTGGAGTAATAGTAGTAGATGCAGGAAGGAGTCAGTCTACTTGTCACGGGCGTGATCCCTATATACATGATCATACCTACATATTCTCATAGCTACGCTCAATTCTATCAATTGCTCGACAGTAATTTGTTCACCCATCGTAATACTTATGCTCTTGAGAGAAGCCACTAGTGAAACCTATGGCCCCCGGGTCTATTTTCCATCATATTAATCTTCCAACACTTAGTTATTTCTATTGCCTTTTATTTTACTTTGCATCTTTATTTCTCTTTATCATAAAAATACCAAAAATATTATCTTATCATATCTATCAGATCTCACTCTCGTAAGTGACCGTGAAGGGATTGACCACCCCTTTATCGTGTTGGTTGCGCGGTTCTTATTTGTTTGTGTAGGTGCGAGGGACTTGAGCGTGGTCTCCTACTGGATTGATACATTGGTTCTCAAAAAACTGAGGGAAATACTTACGCTACTTTACTGCATCACCCTTTTCTCTTCAAGGGAAAAACCAACACAGTGCTCAAGAGGTAGCATGTTGCCATCTTCGCAATTGGGGTACAACCATTTTTTGTGATCCTCTAACATGCAGTCAAACTTCAGCTTCTCCTTTTGACTTTCGCATTGTGTCCTTGCATCGACAATGACCCGGCGGAGATCATCATCATCGGGCACATTGTCTGGTTCCTCTTGATCTTCAGCAGCTTCCCCCGTTGCAGCATCACCGTATTCAGGGGGCACATAGTTGTCATCGTCCTCTTCTTCTTCGATGTCTTCCATCATAACCCTTATTTCTCCATGCTTCGTCCAAACATTATAGTGTGGCATGAAACCCTTATAAAGTAGGTGGGTGTGAAGGATTTTCTGGTCAGAGTAAGACCTCGTATTCCTACAATTAGGGCATGGACAACACATAAAACCATTCTGCTTGTTTGCCTCAGCCACTTCGAGAAAATTATGCACGCCCTTAATGTACTCGGAGGTGTGTCTGTCACCGTGCATCCATTGTCGGTTCATCTGCGTGCATTATATATAATTATGTGTGTCAAAAGTAAGAAAATTAGACAAGTATCTATCTAAAGTAACAATTTTTTTCTTTCAGAAAGAAGATAAGAACAAGAGGCTCACCACGGTGGTTCCGGCGACGAGATCGGCGCGGGCGATCGACGACGGTGAAGACGGGGACTGGGCGTGACGGACCACTAAACCTAGACAAATCTCGGGAAAAATGGAGCTCAGAGGTCGAGCTTCGAGAGGAGAAAGCTTAACTAGTGTTGCTCGGGCAGTTCATC
Organism: Triticum aestivum; assembly: GCF_018294505.1. Lineage (NCBI taxonomy): Eukaryota > Viridiplantae > Streptophyta > Magnoliopsida > Poales > Poaceae > Triticum > Triticum aestivum. The sequence goes on along the minus strand of NC_057802.1, from coordinate 584,531,129 downwards.
GAACAGCTCATGTGCATAGGAGGTGAGCTAGAGCACCCAAATGCCCTCCCCTCGCCGGCCAGCAAAAAACAGAGCACTGTGGAGTGCTCTGCCGCGGCGATGGGGTATATATAGACAACTCATATGTCCCGGTTCGTGGCCGGAAACGGGACTAAAGCTCACCCTTCTGTCCCGGTTTGAGCCACGAACTGGGACCAATGGCTGTGGGCCCCTATTGGTCCCGGTTCGTGCCTTGAACCGGGACAAATGGGTCCAGACGAACCAGGACCAATGCCCGCGAGGCCCCCGCCGGCCCCCTGGGCTCACGAACCGGGACGAATGCCCCCATGGATCCCGGTTCATGCAAAACCGGGACTAATGGGCTGGCCAGGCCCGAACCAAAGCCTCGTTTTCTACTAGTGAGGTCAGCCCAAACTTAGTTTTTATCGGACTGGGAAGATTTGTTTTAAAGAAAACTTGCGTCACCAATAAGAAGTCATCTTTTTTAGAACCATGGTTACAGAATTACACCATGGTGGGGACGTATTCGTTCCTCATGACATCTCTAATATCAGCAGGAACATCAGAGAGATACATAAAATCTCCTGAACGTCGAGCTTTCAAAGCTAGCTCATGAGCCAGTGTGTTTTTATCTCTTCTTATGACACTGATCTCTGCATCTGTGTAGCTCGAGAGGAGGTTCTTTGCATCAGCAAGCCATGCATGGCTGTAATCTCTGCCCAAGGTAGGAGATGAACTCACGCACAGAAGGTAGAAGAGACATTCACGAACATGGCACCACGCACACTTGTGCCTTTTCTGTATTTCTTCTCACACTGAATGAACTGGATTAAACGGGATTAAATAGAGCAGCCAACACATGCACTAGCTAGCATGCAAACGCACCGGTCAAGCCACTAATCTCTCCACTACCGGCTTGACCCACTAATCTCTCCACTAACTGCTCACACGTACAGACTTTGAGTCACTCCTAAGTTTTTGCAGATGGATAAGCCCTCACTTGGTGCATGCCGCAACTGCCTGCGCCCGCTTCTTTCTCCATCTCTGGTCTGCTACACAACTCGGCCGGCCGGACCCCTCACAGACTGACACATGCAGCTAACTAATCACAACCCATTTAGCTTTGCATTGTGCACGTGAACACAACTCTACGTGCACACACTGCCGCAACTTCAACTAAACAACAATGGTTAACACCAACAATCACCCCCTTAACCTTGTTGTGCTTTATTGGGAACTCCATGGCAACCTTCAGTATAGCCATGGGTTGTCGTCGGCGGTCGCGTCGGCGAGAAGCGCCCGCTCCTTCTTCGGCTCGGTGCAGTCCCTCGAGTAATGCCCATACTCTTGGCAAGTGTAGCAGCGGACCTTGCGAATGTCGAAGTTTCTCTTCTTCTTGCCGGCGCCGCTGCGGTGGCGAGCAAGCCACTCCTCCTCCGTGAGGAGCAGTCGACTCCCACCACCCTGGTCGTAGTTGGCGCCCTCGTCCAAGTCGCTCCGGTCCTCTGCCGTTTTGAGCCTTCCCACAAGCTCTTCCATGGACATGGTTTTAAGATTAAGAAGTTGCTCAATGGCAATAGCTACCTGGGTATACTTGGACGGCACGATGCGGAGAAGCTTCTTCACGACCTTCACCTCGTCAAGGTTCTCGCCGAGCGTGCGCGGCTTGTTGGCGATCCCGTTCATGCGCATGGCGAGCTCATCGAGGGTCTCACCGCTCCTCATGCGGACGGCATCAAACTCCTTGAGGAGAGTCTGCGCCTTGGCCTCACGGACGCGGGCATCGCCGACCCGAATGATCTTGATGGCATCCCATGCCTCCTTTGTCGTCGCCTTCACGGCAAGCGTGGAGTGCATCTCCTCCGGCACGGCTCGCAGAATTGCCGCAAGCGCCGCCCTATCCTGGCTGAATGTCCCGCCTCCCTCGATGGCATCCCACACGCGTTGCGCCTCCATGTTCACCTTCATGATCAGCGACCACTCGAAGTAGTTCGTCGCCGTCAGCCGCGGGTAGACGACGGTGCTGCTGGCCTGGTGGACGACCTCCTGCTGCACCACCACCTCGCGGCAGCCACGCCGCGTCGGGCTCTAGCCTCGGCGCACCACCGGCGAGGCCGAGACATGGCGGCGACCCGGCGACGGAGTGCGCGAACTTTCAGTCACCATGGCTCTGAATACCAAATGTAATCTCTGCCCAAGGTAGGAGATGAATTCACACACAGGAGGTAGAAGAGATACTCACGAACTTGGCACCACGCACACTTGTGCCTTTTCAGTATTTCTTCTCACACTGAATGAACTGGATTACACGGGATTAAATAGAGCAGCCAACACACGCACTAGCTAGCATGCAAACGCACCGGTCAAGCCACTAATCTCTCCACTAACGGCTTGACCCACTAATCTCTCCACTAACTGCTCACACGTACAGACTTTGAGTCACTCCTAAGTTTTTGCAGATGGATAAGCCCTCACTTGGTGCATGCCGCAACTGCCTGCGCCCGCTTCTTTCTCCATCTCTAGTCTGCTACACAACTTGGCCGGCCGGACCCCTCACAGACTGACACATGCAGCTAACTTATCACAACCCATTTAGCTTTGCATTGTGCTCGTGAACACAACTCTACGTGCACACACTGCCGCAGCTTCAACTACATGGATGAACTGGAAATAAACATGACGCACACACACCTAAACAACAATGGTTAACACCAACAATGGCAAGTCGATCTGCACTCCCCTCTCGCTTTTATGTCCCGAGCAAATCCGACGCAGTCCGTCTCTATGATCAAGTTTCCATGGAAATGCTTTGCAAGTTCAGTTAAACCCATCACCGCAGCTGCAGCTTCTGCCTCTTCTGCCGAACTGCATTGTGGTAACCGCCTTCCCACTGACAAAAACACGTGACCCCTATGATCTCCGGCAACCGCGCCGCCCCATGCTTCTCCTGATTCCTCTAGAAAAGACGCGTCAGCATTTAGCTTTGCTTTGTCAACTGAAGGAGCACTCCACTGATTAGATTCAGGAATATTCGGGATGCTTGGTATGGCCGGGAACAGAGACTTTTTCTTCCTGTCATTCTCGTTCAAAGGGTCATAAGCAGCCTTCCGGAGATCATCATGGAGTCTGAGCAAGTATTGGACAGAACCTGAGACCGTGTCTTTTCCATCACCATGAACCACGTTATTCCCTAAGCTCCACGCCTGCCACATGATTAACATTAGCTTGGTTCTGACCTCCACAGTCTGGGACAGCAGCATCAGAGCCAATCTACACCAGTGTATTTAAATTCCTCTTCTGTAGGAATTTCCCAGAAGGCCCTCATATACTGACGAAGAGCTACACTCCTAGTACATGCTATAATAGCATGGTGCTCATCTTCCACATATTTCACATACACTGTCATCCGCTATTGTCCTTCTGAATGCATGATGTTTGGTAGCGAGCGAATTGGTGGCTACTCTCCATCCGAAGATCTACACCTTCTCCGGTATCTTAGCCTTCCAGATTGCGTCCCATATGCTGCGATCACCCGCGTCTCTCGGCGAGCTTGTAGCTCTTTCTGTACCACTTCTTTTTAGTGAATCAGCAAGCTTGTAGGCACTCCTGACCGTGAAGATTCCCGTTTTATCGTAGTGCCAAGCAATACAATCCTCTACATCAGCCCGTGGAATTTTTAATTTGCATATCTCGCCTGCATCAAAGGAGTGGAAAATCTGCCTCACTAGTTCGACATTCCACTCTTTAGTTTGTGTGTCAATCAGTTGGTTTACCCACCTCAGCCTGGATCTCCTTCTAAAAGACGCCACTTTCAATCCCTCTTTCCTTGGAATCCACTGATCTCTTGTAATTTGAATGCTTCTGCCGTCTCCGATTCTCCAAAAGAGACCCTTTTTCAGAAGGTCCAGGCCGAACTCAATTCCCCTCCACACTGGGGATGCATCCGACCAGAAGATGGTATTGAGGAGATTACCATTAGGGTAGTATTTCGATTTCAGTACCCTAGCACAGAGACTACCTGGCTTATGAAGCAGTCTCCAACCTTGCCTAGCTAGCAGAGCCTGATTAAACAGGTGCATATCCTGGAAGCCAATACCACCATCACATTTTGGTTTTGTCATATTTTCCCACGACATCCAGTGGACCTTGCGTTTGTCGTCTTTGTCGCCCCACCAAAAATCTCTAATGACCTTCTCATATTTATCACAGAAGCTCGGATTGAGTTTAAACACTCCCATGACATGCGAAGGTAATGATTGCGCCACGGCTTTGACGTTTACCTCTTTTGCCGCTTGGGACATCAACCTCTCGTTCTAGTTGTTACACCTCTTCCCAATTGTCTCCATTATTGGTTGGAAGTTGCCATTCTTCATTCTGCCCTCCGGCGTTGGCAGACCAAGATATTTGCTTTCAAAAGAGGCCGCTTCCACTCCTAAAATTTCTTTGACCTCCTCCCTTTCCTGGCTATTACTCGCTTCACTGAATAAAAGTGAACACTTATTTTGGCATAGGAACTGGCCCGTGGCCATTTGGAACTCCTTAAGCACCTCTTTCACTTTTCTCGCTTGGTGCGTTGTAGCCTTGAATAAAAGAAGGTTGTCATCGGCAAACAGCAGGTTTGAGATTCCCAGGCACCTCGAGCTACCTTGATTGTTGTTATACCACCGTTGCTCACCTCTCTATTAAGCAAAGTTGCTAGATTGTCAGCCACAACAAGGAATAGATATGGGCTAAGAGGGTCACCTTGTCTGAGTCCTTCCAAAGGGGAGAAGGATTCCAGAAGTTCTCCATTACATCTGACCGAGAAATTGACCGTTCGGACGCAAGTCTCACCCAGTTTGTGAACTTCTCGTCGAAACCGAGTTTCCTTAGCACCTTTTCCAAGAAATCCCAATCTACTCGGTTGTATGCTTTCGCAAGGTCATGTTTGTAGGCGCAGTGGGTACCTCTTTGGTTCTTACTATGCTGAATCTAATGAAAACATTCAAAGGAAATTATTGCATTGTCCGAAATTAATCTGCCTGGGATGATCGCACTTTGCATTTCAGAATGAGGTCATCCAGAAAAGGCCGCGGTCGATTTACCATTATCTTGGAAATGACATTGTAAATGACATTACACAAGCTAATTGGACGATAGTCTTTGATGCCTTGGGGATCATTGCTCTTCGGAATTAGAACGATAGTGGTCTCATTAACTCCATCCAGCATCTCGTCGTTGTTCGTCTACGTTCTTCTGTCTTCGGGTTGAATCCTTCCAACCTACGTTATTCTTCATTGGCGGCGGTTGCTATTCTGGTGCGCTGGTCCTATGGGGCCTTAGCACGACGACTTCCCGACTGTTTACTACAACAAGTTGTGCCCGACTCCGGCGATGGAGGGGTGATGACGGCGGCGCGCCTTCGGCTCGCTTCAGTGCTTGTAGTCGTCGCTAGGTGGTCTACGGATCTGGATGTAATTTTTATTTCTGGTGTTCGTTGTACTGCCATGATTGAAGATGAATAGATTGAAAGTTTTTCCGCAAAAAAAAAAACTCCATCCGGCATCACACCGTCATTGAAAAAATTCTGCACCCCGTTAGTTACCTTCTCTTTCAACACAGCCCAATTCCTTTGGAAAAATCTGGCCGGGAAGCCGTCTGGGTAAGGGGCTTTCAGGAGTCCGATCTGAAATAGAGCATCGCTCACTTCAGAATCAGAGATGTGTTTGTTCAGAGCTTCATTCGTATGGCCTCCACTTTCCTTGGTATAAGGTCAATTAGGCTCTGTGGGTTCACGCCAACATCCTTCTCGTACAGTTTTTTGAAGAACATGTTAATTTCGTTATGCTGCTCCTCTTTACTCTCCGTCCTATTTCTTTATTTTTTCAATCTTGTTGTTCCTTCTTCTCCAGTTTTCAGTCCTCTCCTTCTCTCTGGATCACATCCCCTCTGCTCACTATCGCACACATCCAATCCCACGGCAGATCGCCCCGACAGGGGCTCCGATAATTTCGCCCATTGATCGCCCATGATCAACCAATAAGAAGTCATCTTCCTTAAATTTTTCAAAAACAGTTCTTGGGTTAGTTGGTTGGTGCGCTGCCGTCTATGAACTTGTCATCCTGGTTTGAGTCTAGCTTTTCACAAAAAAATATTATCGGATGAATTTGTCTATGTCTATCCTAAGGAAACGGCGGATGAAAAAAAAAATTCTCGGCCTTCAATCTTTGTGATTAACATAAAATCAGCGGATATAAAGGGGTGAAGTATGAACAACAAAACATTTCAAATAGCATGAAATTAAGTAACTCAAGATTTGATGTCATACTACCAGCGATACACTGAATGCGTTCCGGATCCTCATCAATCTTATAGTGGCAAAAGGCAAATTCCTTGTGAACTCAGAACTAATTATATGGAGTATGATTAAAATATAGAGAACTACATTGTCCTACAAAAGAAATACTTCACGGTACTACAGCTAGGTATTCAGCTATTTATCTGTGATGTTCAATATCTATCTGTGTGGACCGTTGAAAAAAATCATGCTACCTTTCTCAATTGGACTTCTAAAAAATCATTGCGCTATTTTTTTTGATAAGGGGAATATATTAATATCACGAAGATACCAATTACACCCAGGCTCTGCACCAACAAAATGTACAAAGATATCAAGGATGCACACAGCCAAGAAAAAAATAAAAAAAGAGAGAAAATGAAAACAAGGACCCCGTCACGGTGATTGAAACTCGCAATAGCAGCACTCTAACCACCACCGAAGACAACACCTGGGCCACAAAAGAGATTCTCCAAAAGCAACGCCTCCAAGAAGGAAATAGTGCACAGACATTGTCGTCGCCCGATCGAAGATCTTGGGTTTTCACCCGGAGAGAGTCCGAGTTCACAAAAACAATGCCTACAACAAGGCCATTGTCAGGTACAACCAATTAAGGCCAGACCTTAGGCTTTCACCCTGAAAATCAAGGCTCGGCACATGAGGAGCACCATCAAAAATGTAGTCCACTAGTGTTGCCACCCCCTCTTGCCAAGGCTGCAGCTGCAAGTCACCAAACTCCTAACACAACGGAAGAACATGTGCCGCCGGTCTTCATCGCAACCAAAACACCTCTCCGCCATTTCAAACCGCTGATCGCAGCCGCCATGACTTTCTCTACCTCTATCAATACCATAGAGATCTATATTTAGACATGTCCTATGGCACCAAAAAGAACGTGAATCTTCGCGCCGCGCCCTCATGAAGCCTCATTGGCCGAAGATAAGGGCGCGCACGACCGGAACGAATCCAATCTAGATATCCATCGGCGACATGCGCCAATCAACATAAATCTCCGAGGGGAAGGCCGGAACTCGTCGGCGTCTAGACCAGGGAGGCTAACATGAAGCTGATCAACGACTTGGCGCTTGAAGATCAGCAAGTCCAAACCACCTGTAGATGCAAGACCAGCAAGCCCCCACGCCGTCGGTCAACTCCTTGCCGGACCGGCCGTCGAGAAGAAGGCAGCCCCGCACGTCCACATTGGGCTCGATCGGCCCGGAGGCCCAGATCAGGCCGTGAGACCCAGATCAGATCGGAGCACCACGTCCGCCGGTGGCACGCCAACACCTCCACGACGCCACTCTGCCGGAAGACCTCGGGCCATGGCCATAACTCCCGCGCAGCCCTGCACCACCAGCAAGTGCAGCACCTCCGCCCATGGAGCGCTGCTGCGCGGCGCCTCTCCAGCCCTCTGTCTTCGACGGGTTGGGCGCCGCCACCGCCGCCGGTGCCGGCAGCCGCGGCGGCCGCAGGAGCCAAGATAGGGGAGGGGAAAGTTCTAGGGCAGAGTGCCTCCGGAGCTGCTCGGGGGAGGAGCGACCTGGGAGGGAGATTGGATCTCTAAAACACACTTTTTATAAACATCAAGATAAAACACACCTTTTATAAACTTCTAAAGAAACATGAGCTCATATTTTTCACTTCCCCGTGTCTTGCAAATTATATTGCCTGTTTCTTGCATAAAAATAATACAGTCAGACCACGGACAAGATGAGAAACTATGAATCTTGGCCCCATTTTCTTCTTATCATTATTGTCTCTCTCTCTCAGTGTTGGTTCTTTCAGGAATCAGGATACAGCACGCTTCGGTAGCCGATCACCTGCAGCTTCATCGGCCAAGCCATCACAACCTTCATGTGATCTCTTTCATTCCTTTTGTCCCTGTACACTGCAGTTTACACGGGCGAGCGGTGGCCGTGCTTCAGATAACATAGTTCCTGCCCAGCTCCTGTAAACAACTCAGCGGCAGCTGCCCTTCCATGCGGGGACGACCTCGGCACATGCTTAGCGAACGGCCTACCCACGCCGGCGTCCAGATCCATGTTGACATCCACTCCCCAAAATCGTGGGGAAGAGCAGGGCGGCTGGGTGACGTCCACTCCCTCGATCATCCTCGTCAAGCAATAAAGAGACAAACTTGTCTGGAAACACAACTACTATCTCCACTGCTGTCGTTCTTTTTCTGTAGTAGCCAGTAGGATGGTCAGCTTGCCGTCGATACAATCTTCGTTGGTATAGAAAGACACGGAGTTGATAACAGCCATTTGTCGTCCCTGTTTCCCGACGCCCAACGCCGATGTGGCCGACATGGAGGGAGAGGGGGTGGCGCCAGGGGAGGGGAGCAGCGGTGCCATCGCGTCCGGATACTCCCGGATCTGCAATCCAGCGGTACTGCGACCATCCGCTTGTCGCCGCCACTTCCGAGGATGAGGTCGCTCGTAACGACGACCCCCTCCCACTATGACGCGCCGGATTGGATGAGACCGACGAAAATCTCAGGTAGACGAAGATGGGAGCGGAAGGTGCACAGGATCCAGTGACGCTACGGCGAGAACGGAAGCCACCGTTGATTCGGGGAACGGAGCAACTTGGAGTCGCTGCCTCTAGAACAAACAGTTGGTCAATGCTGGATTTAATCCTGATCAACGACGACTCCATTTTAACGATTGGGGACAGATTGTTGCTCAATCCCTTTGACGATTTGCGTTGTGTTTGGTTTGGTTTGTGCGGCACACGAAGATGGTGTATATTTAATAGTCACGTGTGGTTACTTGGACGCTTCGGGTACGCCTTGCGATCGGTTATTTAGTCTCTATAAGAACTACACGGTTCAGACAAGGAAGCGTTGGTTTGGGGCGTATAATTGGAGGCAATTATGTTGTGTTCTGCTAGGACTCCCCATAGTATTCGAACAAAAAACAGAAAGGGATCAGGATGGTAGGTTTGTGTTCGATTCCCTGGGTCCATGTTTTTTTCTATCCTGTTCTGTAAATCTATTTTTGAATCTCAGCCGTCAATCTTTATGGGTAACATAAAATCAACGGATATAAACGCGTGACTTATGGAGAACTATGAAAGGATCCGTCCTTTAATATTAGGTATAGATATAGATATAGATTTAATTGAGGATACACTAAATTAATGGCTAGATGTTTCTATTTTTCTGGCATTATCTAGCTTATTTATCTTTTGTCATACCATTAAGTACTTTATATAGAAAAAGAGTAGGATTGTCTTGCTTCACTTATATCCTTTCAGAGAGTTGAATATTAATTGGTTGTGTGCATGAGTTATATAAATAATAGGTAGATCAGTGATATATATAAAAACTTGCATGAACTTCTAAATAATTGAATTCAATAAACTTGATTCCTTGCTATACTTTTGAGATATTACGGGAGTGATAGACGATTATGTGGGTAAATTATCAAAGTTGAGTATTGAATAAACGGTGTTAAATTTTGTGGGCCCGCACCTTCATTAATTTACATAAAAGTGGGAACCGCTGGTATTATGAGGGAGGTCTGAGTAGAATGCATCATTAAAATGAACTAATACCATGTGTAAGGTCGAGCAGTGCTCAATGGGCTTGCTCCGCCAATGGACAAGCATTCTAAGTAGTGAGGAACCTTTGTGACGAATAGTCCTATTTGTGAAGTGCCACATCAAAGTTGTGTATTGGATATTTAAAGACCACACCACATCTTTGATACAAATATTTGGGCCACATGTAGGTGGGTGTGCTTTTTCAACCCTCCATCGTGCGGTTTTCGGCGATGCACCCATCTGTGGGGTTCGCTTGGTCTATGGCTTTGACCGGCCTTGAGAGGGGATACACCATGGTGAAATCCTACTGGTCTGTGTTAGGAACGGCTATAGTGACATGTCAAATCGAGTTTGAGCACATGTCTTCACGAGATTCCCTCTTGTCGGCTCGAGGTGCAGGAGTTTGTAGGAGATATGCCCTAGAGGCAATAATAAATGATATTATTTATCTCCGAGTTCATATTATGTTTATGTTCCATGCTATAACTGATGTGATTCCCGAGCCCATATATCCATAAAGGCTCTGGGGAGAACCCATATGCACGTGTGGAATAATAAACGATAAATTGTATTCCTAGTCGTGCCTCTAAGACTAGCTCAAGTGTTGCATGATGATTATGTTTTCCCAATCATGGGCATGTCTATGCCAAGCAACTTTGATGGCACAATGTCAGGAAGGACATTTGTGTTGAATCGACCCGAATTGATGTTATGCTATGAGATACATTCGTCACAAGTTAATGGTTTATAACACAGAGATAGTTAATGTTTGCATAATTCCTTAGACCATGAGAGTATCGAGTTTCTTCATGCTTGCTTCATGAACTTTGGGGTTTGTTAAATGTCATCCGTAACTGGATGGCTATTACAGCGGCTTACGGGTTCATGGGAAAGTGTTAATTAACTTGATAGCTCGTGATTGGGATTTGCTCCTCCGACAATGGAGAGATATACTCGGGCCCTCTCGGTGTTACGGTATCCATCATTGTCTGGCCAGACACTTTGTGATTTGATCACGGGGATGCCGGAACACGATAACGAGAAAAGAGAACAATACCGGTAACGAGGTAACTAGCATAGTGGACAAGTTGTTGATCCACGGGAATGCCAACATGTCTCACCTCGGGTATTTGTAACATATCGCGAAGCAACAGGAATAGCTCACTGCAACTGGAGGTTCACTCGAATATTCATTCGTGTGGGTGTAGGGGTTAATATGGGTGTCCACGGCTCCGATGTTGATCATTGATCGGAAGGGGTTCCGGGTCATGTCTATACTTCACTGAACCTATAGGGTCACACGCTTAAGGGTCATCTATCTGCTGAATACTAGACAAGGAGTCTGAGAGAAAATCACCGAAAAAGTTTCGGACACGGAAAAGTTTCGGACAGCGGAAAAGTTCCGCAGAGAGAGGTCACCGGATGAGTTTCGGTGAAACCGAAAAAGTTGTTTCGGGGTATGCCATTAAGTCAAAATGGTTTCGGCACATGCCTGATAATTCTTGGAGGGTGCCAGAATCATTCTGGAAACTTTTTGGAATTTTCAGAAATAAAAACCGAAAATGTTTCGGAGCTGCCGGTACCGCTTTGGCTGTTTTTCGCAGATGAAATTCACTAATCTGAAATTGTTTCAGAACGAATCCAAAATCATTTTAGTGGGTACTGGAATTATTCTAAGACCCACAGAAATATTTTCGGATTTAGTGGACGCGAAAAATTGTCTTCATGAATAGTGAAAACGCATTCTTGTTTGCTTTTCGCAGATGAAAATCACTAAACCGAAATTGTTTCGGAACGCGTTGAAAATTATTTTAGTGGGTACTGGAAATGTTTTGAGCCCACATAAATATTTTCAGTTCGAACGGACGCTGAAAAATGTCGTCATGAATAGTGAAAGTGCTTTTTGCTTGGCTTCTTGGAGAAACCACCTTGAGGGCCTTTTTGGTATTTCCCCCCTTGGCTTCTTGGAGAAGCCACCCTTGGGCTTGGCCTATAAATAGGGGTGGAGGGGGCTGCCTAAAGGATCATCCCTTCTCACATATAAGTGCCATGCATGATCTGGCTTCTCTCTCCCTCCCAGCCAAATAGTTTCGTAGAGCCGAAAGGTGTCTGGGTTCCGATGGGAACTAGTTCTGGACGGTGAAGCCCTGCCGGATAGATGAGACCGTATGTGTGCAACTCTGTAGAGAGATCTTAGTTTCGGTCTTAGTTCGTGAGTGCCTCCTGAAGGGCTGTCCGTGTGACCGTCCGAGTTTCGAAGGTCCTCCCGAAGGGCTGTCCGAGTGACCGTTCGAGTTTCGAAGGTCCTCCCGAAGGGCTGTCCGCGACACCGTCCGGGGGAATGTTTGACCGCCTCCCGGAGGGCTGTCTGAGGAGCAGATGAGGGTATACATCCTCGCGGTTGGGAGGTTGTAAATCCTAGCTTCGGGGATCTGCACCGCCGATCGTCATCGACTCTACTTCCCGCTGCGCTACGAGTCGGTAACGAAAAAGATCAAACCATGTATGCAGTCTTCATAGTGGTCCTGGGCTGGTGCGTAGGTCGGAAAATTTTTGTTTTCTGCTGCGTTACCCTACAGTGGCATCAAGAGCCGTGCTATGCGTAGATGCAGGTTTCGATCTAGAATACATGGAGATGTATGGGTATTGCATAATATAATTAGGTAGTAGATGAGATCTATTGCTGAAAATTATTTATGCGGGTGACAGATGAAATCTGTTACCTGGCGTTCTTGTTGCTTCCCTAGAATTTGCGTTTGCTCAATCTCGAGACAGCATGGTGGAATTTGACAAAGTTCTCGCAATCCGTGATCCTGATTGATCATGGAAGTGCTATCAGTTCTTTGGGTTCTCCCGTAGTCAAAAGAAAGATGAAATTCACAGATGAAAGGGCATTGCAGATATGATCTGCACGGGGGTCATGCGTATGACGAAGTTTAGTATGGGGCTCGGGATTTAATTATCCCGTGTTTCATACACGCCGATATGTTAATCTAGCAACTTGAATAATCATACTTGATGATAAAATGTTGGTAGCTGCGGTTTAAGTCAAAACCTTAGAAGCCACGTAAAATAAATTTTGCATAAACCGATTAGAGGCGTCTAACTTGGTTTTGCAGGATGTGCATGTGATGTGGTATAGCAGTGCTCATACTAATTCGATTATGTATGAGATGACTATATGATGTAATTTGATTAACATGACCTACGTGTCATGATTCGGCATGATGGCTGGAGCCATATGATTGCACTTTAATGACCTGCGTATCATCCTTGTTGTAATGCATTATTTTGTTAGCTATAGAGATAGCAATATTGTCTGGTGCATCGACAAGGTGGTGGCAATCTTCGCGAAGGTGAACACCGACGCGAATGCCGAAGACGAAGAAATGAAATACTTCTCCGTCAAAAAGGGCTATACCATATCATGCTATTATGAATTGCCTGAGATGTTTATCCCTTATGATGCACCCTTCTTGATTGCGTGGTAGTCGCTTTTATTAGGGTGATCTCTCACTTAAAATATCAAGTAGTTAGTGTTCTCCCAAGTGTAGCACCGTCACGGCACCTATCTTTTCGGGGTGCGCTATGGATGCATGGGTACGAACGATTAGAGAAGTGTGAGGCGGGTGAGGTCAGACCTCGCAGCAAGATCACTTGGTTGTCTTGACGTTCATGGCAGGATCGTCCTGAGCTCGGAACACACGCATCGAAAGATGAGCAAGAGTCACATAGAGATGTGATTGGCAAGTTGGCCTACCGATTAAAATTCCCGTTATGAGATGATGATTCTATGGCGATGAATTGAAGTCTGGATCTTGTATCACTCATAATCAATTTTAAGAGATATTGATTTGAGTGGGAGCGCACTGTTGAATTAACATGTTTAATTGTCAGTGCAATTAATTATGAACACTGTCTAAGTGTTTCTTGCAAAATAGTTGTAGAATAATGGCTCGCGTTTCCGCCTTCCCTCTTAAAATTTAATAGCTGTTAAATATCTGGTTAAAACTTTACGATTGGTAACGTAATGTGAGGTTTGTCCTCAAAAGTGCCGAGAAGGACTTTGTCCTATCGCATGCTTTCCGTATCCTCCCGCTAATGCTATGGATCATGTGACTCTCGTCCTTCGATCCAAAAGCTAGAATTCTGTTACGGTCAAGTGGAATATGTTTGCTTCCATGAAACCCAAACTTCGAAAGTTGGGATAGTTATATGATATTCATGGAACTAAAAATAATTTTCAGATACAAACAAAGCAATGTTTGTTTGCAAGTATTAGTAAAAGTGTTTACTATGCATTTAACTGTTGGGAAAGGGATCCAGCAGAACGCCTGTCATATAATGAAAGGTGAATAAAACAACAACTTAAAGAGAAAGGAAGTGTCCAAAGGGTGTTAGTATGACTTACACGCCTAGGAAGTCCGGGACTAATGCCACTCTTAAGTTGGGTGCTTCTTCTGAGAGTACGAGAAATACTAAAAGTTAAACTGTTAGAAGTATAAAGGCAAAAGGAAAGAAGACTGGAATATCCAGCTCATGTATGAATGTCATACAAGTTTTTGATGTATAGAAGGCTGGTCAAAGATATAGTTCTTGCGAATTATGGTTAAACATGTTAATCACTAATTCTTGGGTATTGTGAGTTAATCACAAAAATGCCCACTCGATTGCATTCTGTTGCAACTCGATGTAAGAACTACTATGGCCTGAAAGACTAGCTAGAAATGAGGTTAAGGTATACACAGGGAACATAGTAAATGTTACTATACCTTCCATCGGTGTATTGCCGTCTGTATTTATTTTCATAATTCATTTAGAGTTTTACATACTCTATCCCATTGCATAAGGTATCTTGCAAGAAGGTTGTTCATAAGAGAACTTTTTATGTTCGATGTTATGAATAACACAAGGGCCATACTTTCATTATGAATGAGATGTATGTTATGAATATTGATAATAATACAATACCTCTAGGTTTACTTTCATAATTCATTTTAGAGTTTCATACACTCTAGCCCATTGCACAATGTTTGTTGCAAAAGAGTTGTTCATAAAAACAACATTTGTTGTTAAGTATTATGAATAACATAAGGGCCATACTTCCATCATCGATGGGACGTATGTTATGAATATTGAGGGTAATATGATACATCCATAACACTGACGCTAAATGTCGCAAGACTAAAAGAATACCACACAAGTGTGGCACTACATTTGGTCACATTGGAGAAACCCGCATGGAAAATTCCATTATGATGGATTTTGAAGTCTTTTTGATTTTGAATCATCTGACACTTGCAACTTTCCTCCGAAAAGTGAAGTGACTAAAATACCGTTCACAGGCCATAAGGAACGAACAACAAACTTATTAGTGATCATACATTTGATGTGTGTAGTCCGATAAGTGTTGTTAGTGGTGGATTTATTTATCTTCAGAAATGACTCAAGTAGATATATGGATATTTACTTGATGAGACATAAGTCTGGATCTTTTGAAATCATTCGAACGGTTCTCAAAAATGAAGTAGAAGTTATTGTAACAAGAAAATTATGTTTCTGCAATTTGATTGCACAAAGGAATATTTGAGTTACATGTTTAGCGAATGTCTGATGAGTTGTGAAAGGGGTTTCATAACTTGCACCTCCCGGAACACCACTGCAAGTGGAAAGTCCGTGGAGATGTAATCAAACCATTTATGACATGGTAAGGTCAAAGATGACATAAATAAATTTGCCATTATCCCTTTTAAAGTGATGCTTTAGAGACTGCGGCTTTTACACTGAAAAGAGCTACATCGGGTCTGTTGAAATGAAGCCATGGTATGGTATGCCCAACCATCTTATATCTTTTCTTAACATTTGGAATATGGGGCTTGTGTAAAAGGTTACAAACCTATTCCAAATCAGACAAGTGCTACTTTGTAGGTTATACCAAAATGTTGGGTATTCCTCCCTCACTATACCGAGGCAAATAGTTTTGCCGCGAAACGGTGTGCTTTTAAAGAGAATGGTTCTTTCAAAAAGGTGAGTGGGAGAATAGTGCAACTCGACAAGATAAACAGTATCTTCGTCATCAGATCAAAGGAAAGAGACCTTGGAAGTAATTCCAGAGTTTCCTACTGCGACTGATACGGAAGTCTCTACAATAAAATGTATGAACTTCGGTCGAACTTGCAGCTGAACCACATAGGCAAGGCTCGTGCAAACCTCTCAGGTGCGCAAACGAGATATTGTTGTTAGACAACATTATACCTACTATACACAAGGAAGCGTTGATGGGCCCTGACTCCAGAATTGGCTAAATGCCAATACAACCCGAGTTAGTTTCCATATAAGTGATTCAAGATTAAAACCTTGATACACCTTTCGGAAGACTTAGAGTCTAACGAATATTTATGGAACTTAAAACTGATACGGATAAAAATGTTTTATCCATAAAGCTCGACTTTTTGAAATAACAAGTTCAAGAGTTGACTACGATGAGGTTGTTTTCATCGTAGCGATGCATAAAGTCGGTTCGGGTTGAACTAGCAATTAATATATATTTCAATCATGAGATATGAAACATGGATGACAATAGGATTTCCATCTGATGGAAATGAAACCAAGGACTTGCATGTGTTACAGTCCAAGGCATTTTGTCTATCCAAAGGATGCTAGTATGGGTGCAAACTTCAGAGTTCCAGCGATGGACAGAAGAGAGCAAAATGGAGTTGGAATCTTCGTGCTTTGATGAAATGGCCAAAGGGGTTTGACTTCATCAATGGGTAACGAAGATGCTTGTAATTCAAGAAAGTAAGTGGGAGCGTAATAATATTTCTAAAAACCTTATGTGCTTGGCACATTGGTAATTGGAAATAAATTTCTTGACACGAATTAGGACTTCATTTGAAAATAGTTTTTCGATGAAGTGCCTAGGCTAAATAGCCTCAATATTAGGCATGATGATCTATGGAGATAGATTTACCTAATGGGGCTAAGCAATGAATACATATTGACAAGATGCTAAAACCTTTTAGCATTTAAAACGCCAAGGAGTGATTCTTGCCGAAGTCACATGAAAAGAGTTTTTGCAAGACTCGGTGTCCCAAAACACTGATGAGTAAAATACATGATGGAGATTCCACACACTCTTGTGTTTGGATTAATCATGTATTCCATGGTATGTAAAACAACCAGATATGTCCGATACTCCCAAGGTGTTGCGAGTATGGATACCAAAGTGATCAAATTACTGATCATGGGACAACAGTGAAAGATGTCATTGAGTACTAGAGTAAGTACTGATGATATGTTTTCTCGCAAGCGGAGATCATGAAGAGTTTGTTGTAAAATCTTACATCGATACAGTCTTCATCTTTTCTCCATGCGATTTTCGATTTAAATTAAGGGTTTTGTGTAATACACAATATGGTGGCACATTAGTTGGAAATTGTTCCAAACAAGTTACTGTGGCGAATTCTATAACAGAGGCGAAGTATGTTGCCGCTTTAGAAGCGACAAAGACAAAGATGTTGAATCATATAGTTCATTCATGAACTTAGTATGGTTCCAAGAAGGCTTTGGTCAATGGACACTATTGCAGATGGTTGCCCCATAACTCAGTCTGAGGAATCAGGTTTCGACCAATGATTCACATATATACAAAGCCAAGTCCACACAAAATATGAATTTTGTGAAAGCATGAAAATGTGAGGATATGCAGAGATACACATGGAGCTGAAGTTGTCAGATCCGATGGACATCAGGCTATACCACATGCGAAGCATTTTTTACACCAGTATGCCATAGGTGTAAAGTGCATTAGCATTAACTAGATTATTGAGTCTAGTGCAAGTGGGAGTCTGTAGGAGATATGCCCTAGAGGCAATAATAAATGATATTATTTATCTCCGAGTTCATATTATGTTTATGTTCCATGCTATAACTGTTGTGGTTCCCGAGCCCGTATATCCATAAAGGCTCTGGGGAGAACCCATATGCACGTGTGGAATAATAAACGATAAATTGTATTCCTAGTCGTGCTTCTAAGACTAGCTCAAGTGTTGCATGATGATTATGTTTTCCCAATCATGGGCATGTCTATGCCAAGCAACTTTGAGGGCACAATGTCAGGAAGGACATTTGTGTTGAATCGACCCGAATTGATGTTATGCTATGAGATACATTCGTCACAAGTTAATGGTTTATAACACAGAGATAGTTAATGTTTGCATAACTCCTTAGACCATGAGAGTATCGAGTTTCTTCATGCTTGCTTCATGAACTTTGGGGTTTGTTAAACGTCATCCGTAACTGGATGGCTATTACGGCGGCTTACGGCTTCATGGGAAAGTGTTAATTAACTTGATAGCTCGTGATTGGGATTTGCTCCTCCGACGATGGAGAGATATACTCGGGCCCTCTCGGTGTTACGGTATCCATCATCGTCTGGCCAGACACTTTGTGATTTGATCACGGGGATGCCGGAACACGATAACGAGAAAAGAGAACAATATCGGTAACGAGGTAACTAGCATAGTGGACAAGTTGTTGATCCACGGGAATGCCAACATGTCTCACCTCGGGTATTTGTAACATATCGCGAAGCAACAGGAATAGCTCACTGCAACTGGAGGTTCACTCGAATATTCATTTGTGTGGGTATAGGGGTCAATATGGGTGTCCACGGCTCCGATGTTGATCATTGATCGGAAGGGGTTCCGGGTCATGTCTATAATTCACCGAACCTATAGGGTCACACGCTTAAGGGTCATCTATCTGCTGAATACTAGACAAGGAGTCTGAGAGAAAATCACCGAAAAAGTTTCGGACACCGAAAAGTTTCGGACAGCGGAAAAGTTCCGCAGACAGAGGTCACCGGATGAGTTTCGGTGAAACCGAAAAAGTTGTTTCGGGGTATGCCATTAAGTCAAAATGGTTTCGGCACATGCCTGATAATTCTTGGAGGGTGCCAGAATCATTCTGGAAACTTTTTGGAATTTTCAGAAATAAAAAACCGAAAATGTTTCAGAGCTGCCGGTACCGCTTTGGCTGTTTTTCGCAGATGAAATTCACTAATCTGAAATTGTTTCAGAACGAATCCAAAATCATTTTGGTGGGTACTGGAATTATTCTAAGACCCACAGAAATATTTTCAGATTTAGTGGACGCGAAAAATTGTCTTCATGAATAGTGAAAACGCATTCTTGTTTGCTTTTCGCAGATGAAAATCACTAAACCGAAATTGTTTCGGAACGCGTTGAAAATTATTTTAGTGGGTACTAGAAATGTTCTGAGCCCACATAAATATTTTCAGTTCGAACGGACGCTGAAAAATGTCGTCATGAATAGTGAAAGTGCTTTTTCCTTGGCTTCTTGGAGAAGCCACCTTGAGGGCCCTTTTGGTATTTCCACCCTTGGGCTTGGCCTATAAATAGGGGTGGAGGGGGCTGCCTAAAGGATCATCCCTTCTGACATACAAGTGCCATGCATGATCTGGCTTCTCTCTCCCTCCCAGCGAAATAGTATCGTAGAGCCGAAAGGCTGTCTGGGTTCCGGTGGGAACTAGTTCTGGACGGCGAAGCCCTGCCAGATAGATGAGACCGTATGTGTGCAACTCTGTGGAGAGATCGTAGTTTCGGTCTTAGTTCGTGAGTGCCTCCCGAAGGGCTGTCCGTGTGACCGTCCGAGCTTCGAAGGTCCTCCCGAAGGGCTGTCCGGGTGACCGTTCGAGTTTCGAAGGTCCTCCCGAAGGGTTGTCCGCGACACCGTCCGGGGGACTGTTCGACCGCCTCCCGGAGGGCTGTCTGAGGAGCAGATGAGGGTATACATCCTCGCGGTTGGGAGGTTGTAAATCCTAGCTGCGGGGATCTGCACCGCCGATCGTCATCGACTCTACTTCCCGCTGCGCTACGAATCGGTAACGAAAAAGATCAAACCATGTATGCAGTCTCCATAGTGGTCCTGGGCTGGTGCGTAGGTCGGAAATTTTTTGTTTTCTGCTGCGTTACCCTACAGAGTTGCACTCTATGTCCATAACCTTCGTACCAGATAGTCCTGTGTGTGATGCATGTGCAACATCAAAGGTGTGTATTGGATATATAAACATCACACCACCCTTATATATATACTTTGGCAACATGCAGGTGGGCGTGGTTTTCTATCCATCCCTCGCATGGTTTTGGATGGTGTGGCAATTCATGGGGCCTGCTTGGCGTGCGGTTTTGAACGGCCTCAAGAGTGGGTAGACCATGATGAATTCCTCTTGGTATGTATTAGGGTGGACCATAGTGACATGTCCAAAAAAGTTTGAGAACATGTCTTCACAAGAATCCCTCCCGTCGGATCGAAGTGCTGGACTAGCATTCTAAGTCCTGAACCTTCATGCTGGATAGTCCTGTTAGCAGCTGCGACATCAAAGTGGTATATTGGATATTTAAACATAACACCACCATTTTATACATAATTTTTGTATCACGTGCTGGTGGGGTGGGTTTCCGACCCTCCCTCGCACGATTTTTGATCATGCGCCTATCCATGGGGCCTGCTTGGTCTACAGGTTTGACCGGCCTTGAGAGGGGGTAGACCATGATGAATTCCTCTTGGTTTGTTTTAGGGTGGTCATATGGGAATGCCAAACTAAGATTGATCAGTTGCCTTCACAAGATTCTCTCCCATCGTCTCGAAGTGCAAGACTAGCACTCTATGTAGTGTGGATCTTTTGTGCCGGATAGTCCAGTAGGTCATAGGAATTTCCTTATGCACCCGTAACAACGTTTAACACACACAATATAGGATAGTCTAGATGGAATCAACCCTTTTGAAGAAAACCCAGGGGGTAGACGGTTCCGGGCTTACCGAACAAGGAATTCATCCAATTGTGTTAATAAGGATCGAGCAACTTATTCTTTTGCGTGTGATCAAATATGGGTACACTAGGGGGTGTGAAGAGTACAAGGAAATACCACACAATTTTAAAGTGGCAAAATGGTGGTAATTAACTAGAGAGAGATCACGAAATTGTGGTAAAGGGCGATGTAAACTAGCCCAGAGAGATAGGGTGAGAAAAAGGAGAAAGAAATAAAATGCAATAAGTAAATATGAATGCAAAGTACCACATGAAAAATCTTTTTTGCACTAACAAATAGATTTGGAATAAATAGGCCATGTGTAAGCCAAGTTCATGTTATCGGCTACAGGGCTCATATTTCTTTTAATCTAAAAAAGAATAAAAGGATTCATTAAGGTTAGCTGAGAAACGCCAGATGCACACTCGACTTATAACCTGCTCTACCATGTCCGTGATTGCCATGTGACATGGAGCATTGCCGAGCCCTAGCTGTAAGCCGAGAACCTTTTTTCTATATGCCCTATTTTGCTTGAAAGTTGAGAACTTCCTTTTCTGCCCACTCTGCTTATGAGACAGTTAGCCGAGTCATCTTTCTTTGTCGTGCTTTTTTCATTCTTTACTCGGTTTATACAAATATAAACCGTGTACCTGTGTTTCTACACTCGGCTTACTGCACGCGACATGGCAACGTGTGATTTCGTGTACTTGGCACAGCCCGGGCCAATCCATTAACAGGCTTCCTAGGCCTTCTCTAAACAAACCTAGCCTAGTGAAATGATGCATGGGGAAGATAACGAGGCCTCGCAAGGGAACGACCGGAGTGGGACACGAGGCGGCAAAGTCTCGACGGAGGGGAGTTGCAGGTTGACTGTTCGGCGTGTGGGGCCGGCAGGAAGGGGGCGAAGGCTGCCAGTGAGGAGTCTTTAGATGAATGGACTTAGGCGGTAGCAAAAAGGCCGTGGACGGTGGCCGGCGTGCGGCAGCGCCCACCGGCCCATGTGAACCAGAACAGGTAGTTCGGCTTGGTTTGGGAGGTGGCTGTTTGGGCGGAAGAAGATGACGTGCCAGGCATTGACAATAAAAAGTAGAAAGATGGGAACCGTTGGACTCACATAATGTGGCTAGGATATATGGATCGACTGAAACTTTTTCTGTTTTCAGTCAACTGATGAATAGGTGCTCTCATTTTATTTTTGCGGGAAAGTAGAGATGATGTATTAGCAATCATCAGGCCATCATGAAACCACCAGCTTTTGGTGCTTCGGACTTGGAATTGATAGATCTCCCAGGATCTGAGATGTGCAATGCAAACGAGCAGAAACTAGAATCGTCAGGCAATCTTAACACTGTAAACTGTAATGGTACAGGTTCTGCGCCAATTTCGAATGTCACTAGCATGCCTAACTTGCGAGAAGACAAAAGTGGAACTGCAGATCAGCTCGGTGCAAATAACACAGCAGAGGACCCCAAATATGACAGTGGCCCTTCTCGTACATGTAGAGGATATCCCACGATCCAGGATTTGATAGATGACTGCCCTTCTTTTGATCTTGGCTTCTAATGGAAGTGGAAGGATGCCGTGCATGGCTTGGGCGGACTGTGCTACGAAACGATTAAATCTCTTGATTGTTGGCGAGAGACCGGGCAAAAGCAGCAGTTCTCTGAAGAAATTAATGCCGAAGGGAATTTGTAAAGAGATCACGGATGCTATTGCACAATTCTGGTGGGGTGATGATAAGGAGACCAAAAAAATGCATTGGATGGCATGGTGGAAGTTGTGTATCCCTAAGAGTGAAGGAGGCATGGGGTTCCGTGACCTCTACTCTTTTAACTTGGCAATGTTGTCCAAGCAATGTTGGAGGTTGATCAATGACCCGCATTCTTTGGTTGCGAGAGTTCTCAAGGCAAAATATTACCCAAATGGTTCCCTTATTGATGCTACACCAAAAAATGGGTCGTCCTTCACATGGCAGAGTATTTTGAAGGGGTTGGAAACTTTCGAGAAAGGATACATTTGGAGGATTGGGACTGGTGAACATGTTAATATATGGACGGATCCGTGGATTCCCTCTAGTCCGGATAGAATGGTGATATCCCCGAGGGGTCAAACGGTCCTAACCAAAGTTTGTGAATTAATAGATATGGCTAATGGTACGTGGGATGAGGCGCCAATAACAAGATTATTCGATCCAGTGGATGCCCACAGAATTATTCAGATTCCACTACACTTGCATGGTTTTGATGACTTTGCGGCATGGCACCCGAACAGGACAGGTATTTTCTTAGTAAAGAGTGCATATCATATGCAGTGGATGCATAGTTTTCGGGCGCATGCAAATACGATGGGACACCCTGGTAGCTCTACCACTCGGGCAGTGTGGAATACTCTCTGGAAACTTCAAATTCCACGTAAAGTACAGATTTTTTGTTGGCGAGCACTGCGAGGAGTTATCCCACTAAGAGCTATACTTACTAATAGGCACATTGGTTCCAATGGTGCTTGTCCTATCTGTCATCAAGGGGCCGAGGATATCCGTCATTTAATGTTTTTATGCTCGAATGCACGACACTTGTGGACGAAGCTGGGCATCACAAATATCATCGACCAAGCGATCCAGGTTGATAGATCGGGGTCTGCGATCTTGGAATTTATCTTATCATTGCCGGACCAACAGCTTGAGATGCACCCAATAATTAACTTCAAACAAGTAATAGCCGTTGGGGGCTGGTACCTTTGGTGGATGCGTAGAAAAGTGACGCACAATGAATCAATTCCTCCCCCTTGGAGGTGGGCACTCTCTGTGTTATCAATCGCAAGCAACCATCAGAGGGCTACATCGCTGGTGAGAATTTCCCCTGAAGCAAAGTGGTGTAAGCCGGACCCTCGGTTCATTAAGTTAAATGTTGATGCGGCTATCCTGCGTGATGACAAAAGGTAATTTCTTGGGAGCCCAATGCAAGTTTTTACCTGTTGCGGTGGATGCAATAACAAGAGAAGCGTTGGCCATGCAAGACGGGCTGATTTTTGCTAACTCCTTTGGATGTAACCGGGTAGAAGCTGAATCAGATTCTTTGCGAGTAATCAATTATTGTGATGGACAAACCATATGGTGGGACTCGGCGGAGGCAACATTCGCAGAATGTTTGGACACTAGTACTTCAATAAGGAAGGTTGTTTATAAGCATTGTTATAGATCTTGTAATCAAGTGGCTCATATGCTAGCTCATTTTAGTTACTGTAATAAACTTCATTTAGTTGGTTGGACGAGCCCCCTGACTTTATTGTCAGTAAGCTCGTAGCCGATGTAAACATTATTTAAGTTTTAATAAAGCTAGCCATGATGGCCTTCCCTAAAAAAAGAGATGATGTATTAGGTTTGAGCTTTGCGGGTTAGCTAATGGAATGAATATTCAGGTGATGTATTGAGGCCGTCACTTGCAGCACTACGCTATATTGAGAGTTTGAGACCGAGAAAAGAAGCATGTTCCCTCGCAAAAAAAAGAAAGAAAAAGAAGCATGTTGATCGAAGGATCATCCCTGTATTTTTATTTTTTTGAGAGAAATCATCGTTTTATTTTGTCTATCCTTTTTGACAAATCACTTCGTCAAATTCAACGAATGAGACAAACTGGATGGACAAAGCCCAATACCCCAACCCGGCCCTGACCATCGACAGACCTCTAATGAAACTTTTCTCAAAAATAAATAAACCTCTAATGAAACATGGCCAGGATCCCTAAAAAAATGGCATTCACAGTTAGACTCACATATTCTCTGACGTGTTATTCAGTCACGATGTACACGCCTGACACATATATGCCTCGAGAGAGACGGCAAACCGAACCCTAGATATTAGGAGGCCTGGCGTTGGAGCAGATCCTAGATATTAGGAGGTGATGTACAACAGAATTTCAACAGAATCTAACCACGTAACGTACAGCAGGAAAACTAATGGATTTTTAACTCCCGGGGGAGTCGGGGCACCCTGCTATCTTGTCCGTTCGGTGGTCTTTGCTCACCTAGCGATCCGAGCCGAGGTCTGCGAACCTGTTTTGATTTGCAGGTCTACCTGTACAGTAATACCAAGCGGCGAGAGGAGAAGCATTGGGGCAACAAAGTTAAGTCTGAAATGAGAACCGGCCCGTTAGGCGCTCCTTCTGGCGACGTCTCGGGCGCCTTGCCCCGGTCGCCCAGAGCTCCGGACGGCGAGGCCTGGGAAGTGGTAAGGAGTGGTGCTGGTTCCTCCCCGGCTTGGTCGCGGCGGGGCGCGGCGGAGGGTTCGGTGGTGGCGTCGGTAGGAGGTAGGTTCTGGGCGTTGGCAGGAGAGGAGCCGGAGGATGTGGACGGTGTGGATCTGGAGTCGGAGGCAGGGCGGCCGGTGCCCGATGGTCCGTCGTTGGGCGATTTTGTCGCCTTCGCGCATGCCGAGGGGCGCGGCGCAGCTGGGGCGCGCCGTCGTTTCGCTCCGGGTGGCCGGGGATCGCGCGCCGCCGCAGTTCGGGCATGGCAGCCCTCGCAGTCTCCGGGCAGGGGGGCGTCTCCTGGAGATGCTGCGCGAGCGATCCGGTCGAGGGCGATGAGGGTGTGTCTCGCCTAGTGGGGCCCACACATCAGCCTGCGGGCGGTGGCTTGGATTCTACTGGGCCGTCTGGCCCGGTCAGGCCTGCGCCAGCGCTGTCTAGGTCTTGGCCCAGCCACGGCTCATATATATGGCTGCGGCGCGGCTGCCTCACCCCCTCGCTAGGGTTTCCCGCAACCAGAAACGAGGTGCGGCGTCTTGCACACCTCGCCAGATCCATT